>NC_037307.1:10440168-10740230 GCF_001040885.1 Strongyloides ratti | reverse complement strand
GATATGGTTGTCACAAAACAAAAAGTTAATGATAATAATCAGTGTCAACATGGTAATAATAATAATAATAATATTGTCACAACATCAACTAAAACACCATTAGAAGATTGTAGTAATAAGGATGAAGAAGCATCAAGTGATAAAGGAAATATAACTAATGACTGTTCATCATCTGTTGGTTCATCAACTTCACCATCAACACCAAAAAGTGCTAGTCATGAGGATAGTAGAATTCAGGAACATCCTATTACATCACCTGTTATTGAAAATTGTAATAAAATTATTAACAGAAAACGTAAAGCGGATGAGGGAGATGATATTACTCATCTACTTAAGGAAGATTCTAGAAAAATTCTTGATCATCAAAAAGAATTACCATCATCACCAGAAAGTTTAATTAAATCTCCAACTCTTCCAACAATTAAAGAAAATGATAATAATTGTGATCAATTATTTAAACAAACACCTGATGATAATGATTCTTTTTTATCTTCTTTGGCATCTCGATCATACTCACCAACAACACTTCAACTAGTTCGTAATAATAAAGGAGGTAAATATTTTTTTTTTTAATTTTTTTTTTCTTATCTATATTATTATAAAAGTTTTAGATGGAGGTAAACTTACATGCCCAACACCAGGTTGTGATGGATCTGGTCATCAAACAGGCTTATATACACATCACCGAAGTTTATCAGGATGCCCAAGGAGACCAGATAAAAATACAATTCAATGTAAGTTTTTATTTATCTTTTATTTAAATTTCCCACACTTATATAAATATATTTTATCTTTTTAATATATTAAAAATCTTTAATCTTAATATTTTAACTTTCATTCATTTAACAATTAAAACAAAATGAAAAAAGATAAATATGTAAAATTAGGAGATTGAGAAAAGGGAATAAAAGTATTAGATAGTTAGTTAGTTAGTTTCCTTTTTAACTATTATACTACTTTATAAATGATGAGGATATAGTATTGCACTTTAGATATTAAAAGTAATTTTAGTTAATGTACTTCTTAATATGGAAGTAGTTAAATTAATTTGATATATGTTACAAAAAAAAAAGAAGATTTAAAATTTAATCTCATCTGTCTTTTTTATTTATAAAGAATTAAGTATTTAAAAAAAAAAATTTATTAAACAATGGAATGTTATATAAAATTTAATTATTGTTAATTTTTTATTTTAGTACTTGCACTTCAACAGGATACCATTCTTCGTTGTACAACACCAGGATGTACAGGAAAAGGACATGTCAATTCAAATAGATCATCACATAGATCACTTTCTGGATGCCCAATAGCTTATCAACAAAAATTGGCAAGAAGAGGTAAAGCAAGATTATCATTAAATGGAAGTATGAATGGTTCTATGAATACATCAACAAGCCCATTAAATGATTCTAATAATCTTTTAAAAATTAAACAAGAAACATTTAATAAGTCTTTTGATAAATCATTCCAATCACTTACCTCTCTACCAACATTGCCTTTAGATTTAAGAATGAAAACTTTTGAGGAACTTCGTAAACAACAAGAACAAGTGTAAGTTATTCTTTTTGTTAATAATATATAAATATATACATAAAAATGTATATATAAAAAGTTAAAGATGCGTGTAATATATATTAATTAAAAAGTCAACCATCTGCTATATATTTTATATTAAAGTAGTACTATTTAAAAAAGTATTATTGCTTCATATGGAAGGCCTTGAAACTTTTTTGTTACTCTTGATATATTATGACATTAAAATTGAAAATGTATATCTTTAAAAATATGATATACATTTGGTAGTTAAAAATATCAATGACACCAGATGCCACATCTATAATTTTTAATCTAGTGACATTAATATATTTTTTTTTTTCATGATAAAAATTTTTAATATTATTTATTTATAGAAAAAATGAGGAAGATAAAGTTAGAGAATTAAATCAAAATAATATTTTTGATATTGAAACTGTTAAACGTATGAAGAATGACTTTATTCCACAACAATTTCCAATGCATAATTCATTCCTTCAGGAGGCACTTTTACGCCTCTCAACAACAGGTGGACCAACAAATCAAGGATATGTTCCTGGAGTTGGAACAGGTATGTCTCCTGAAAATCTTCAACAACAACTTACAGTATTTGCTTTAGCTTCTCAAAATGCAACAAATCATTTATGGATTCAAAAATATTTTGAAAGTATTATGTCAACACAATTTGCCTCATTACAAGCAGCAGCTTTTGCAGCTGTTAATGCCTCAACAGCAACAATGAATTTCCCATTAATTCCTGGTATCTTAAATAATAGTATTAATAAAGGTACACCATCACCATCATTAATTCCTCCAATAGGAGATCCACAACAATTACAATTTTTATTTAGTGGTTTAAAAAATCAAGGAATTATCAAACAGGAATCTGAAATGACATCTCCTAATGGTAATAATAATGATGGTGAAATAAATAAAGAAATTGCTGGTTAAAATTTATTATTATATACTTTTTGTTGAGAAGGTTATATATAACATAAATTGTTATAATATGGGTAAAAAAAAAAAAAGAATTTCCATATTTTTTTTTTTGTTTTCCCATTCTACTATTATTTTTTGGTGAAAATGAGTTAATATTCAAACTAGAGTGAAAACAAATAATTAAATTTCTATATTAAAATTTTTTTATTATTACTTTTATATATTCCTTCTCCATACATATAATTTTTTACTCATCAAAATTATCTTTCTTATAATTTTTTTTTTTAATTATATATAACTATATATATATATAATACTGTACCTGGTTTAAAGCTTTAAAAATGTACATAGCTTTTTTTTTTTTCTAATAGTTACAGAATATTATATAATACTTTTCTTGAATTTTATATTATTTACTATATATTCCTTTTACTTATTCCTACTTTTTTTTTGTGCAGAAAAATTAAGTCAATTTAATATATATATTTAGCTAAAATACTTTTTTTAATAAAAAAAAATTTCAATTATATTATAATAGTAGTAATTAATTTATTATTATCTTTACCTATAAAAACATATTTCAAATACTTTGTATATCTTTTTTTTTTTATTTGAAACTATTCATAACATAATAATATATTATTAATGAATGTTTTTTTTAAAAAAAAAGAAGAAATAATAAAAAGAAAGTATATATTATCATTTTACTCATTTACTTTTTGTACCATTAAATAATAATATTAAAAAAAAAATATTTTTTCATATATTGTCTTGATCTTGTATTAGGTTTCTTATCATGATACTATTTGTATAATCTTTTTTATTATCTCAATAATTAATTTTATATATCTTTTTCTATACTTAGCGGTGATTTTTTTTTAATTATAATATATATATATATATCATAATATTGTTTTCATTTATAATTTTTTTTTGTATTGTAAAACATATTGATATAATAAAAAAATTTTTTTAAATAAATAATATGATTTTATATAAGTTTTTTTTTTTATTTATCTGGATTATAGTTTGTTTAAATTTTTTGTTAATATAAATTATAATTATTAACAAAAATAGGATTACAGTAAGAGACATATACAAAGTTTATGAGGTCATTGATTGTAGTTGGTTAGTCTGGAGGAGAGATAAGAAAAGTTATTAGAAAAAGAAATGGTAAAAGTTTAGATAAAAGTTACCATATTCTTATGAAAATTATATCTTTTTACTTTTACAAAGTTTTCTGTTATTTTTTTTTAAATAATTAATTAGGTAAGTTAATATAATTTATTTTAATATTTTTTTTATTGTTACAAATAAGAATAAAGAAAAGTAATGTAAATAAAATATTATTTATACAGGATATATGATATAGATAAATATCAATATATGTATATGAAATACTTTTATATTAATATACTTTTATATATGTATATTAAAATTAATTTTGTTAAATGTACTTCTTAATAAAATAAGTAGTTAAATTAATTGGTATTAAATAAAAAAAAAAAAAGGATTAAAATTCAATCTCAGCCATCTGCCTATTATATGTAAAAATATATTAAATAAAAGTATTTTTACATTTTTGGTGATTGAGATAAAAAAGTTTAACAATTAATTGGTATAATTTAATTTTATTGACTATATACATATATAGTTGCAGTTGTTATTTTGATAAAAAAAAAAGAGAAGGTAGATATATATATGTATTTGTAAGTATATATAAATTAAAATTAACATTATTAAATTTAACCATAAGAGGTAAAGAAAAAAAAATAAGAGATAATATATAATTTATAGGAAGTAATCCATTAGGTATTTTATTGGATTTCCTTCTTTTTTATATGTATTTGTAACATAAAATGTAACACATTTTTGAAAGTAAATATATTAAAAATCTAAAGTATATTAAATAACATTATTTTTTAAGATAAAGAATGATAGATGATTTATATTTATTACATTCAATAATTTTATTTTTATAGATAATTAAAAATAAACAATAATTTTTAATATAAATTAAAGTTTAACTTTTATATATATAAATAATTAATGTTTTATCAATTCCCATATTGTAATTTTATATTGATATAAATGTTTTAGTTATTAAAATATATATCTTATCAGATGAGGGTGGATAAAAGATATGGAAAAGATTTATCTATTAAGTTTTTGTCTTGTTAAAGAATCTTTAAGATATAAACAAATATAATAAAATAATTTTTTTTTTTAACTTTAATTTATTTTTAAATAATTATTTATGTTAAAAAGATATTTAGATAAATAGTTAACTTTATAAAGTGATAATATTAAGATTCATTGAAATAAAAATATAATTAAATTGATAAAGTGAAAGAAAAAATTTTTATATTTTTCATAAGAATTTAATTAGATTTGTTTCATCAAACTCGTAAAAAGTCTTTCTAAATAATTAAGATGTTAATAATTAATATAAAAGAAATGTAGTTTTATTATTATTATTATGGTAAACAGTAGTAAAGATATACATATCTAATTCGTTAAAGATGTATATTTTATTGTGTGATACTGTAATTTTATTCCTGGAAGAATGATGATGAATGATATGAATATTACTATACTAATATTGTGTTAACTTTATTTGATTAAAAATTCAATTGAAATGTTATTGGATTTTGATTAAAGTATTTTGAAATAAATTAATATTCATAGTTTTTCTTGGTTTGTTAAGATGTGAAAGTGATAAAGAGATTCCTTATTAACATAAGATAATTACTTTTACATCATTTTTAGTTGATGAAGTATAGTGTATATCTGTCATTGGATTTATATTTATACTAGTAGTTGTATGTGGGGAAAATGATAAATATGTGAATTAAATATAAAAAAATAAGGGGTGAAATATAAGGTTTTTTTTTCGTCTTATATATAGATAATATATCATTCCTGACAACTTTCTATTTTTGCTTGACTTCTATTTTTTTTTTCAATTAAATTTTGTATTCATATGTATTTACTTTTTTTTTTATTTAATGTAAAGATATAAAAAAAATAATTGTATTGTTTCTCAATCAACATTTGTCATTAAGTAATGATACTTTTTAATGAACCTAAAACTTTTCACATTACCACCTGCAATTGCACATAGGGAGTATTGAATTGTCTTTGGCATGTTCATTGATATAGGGCAGATGATCTTTTTATTATACATTATTACTTTTGACGTGATTTGTAATTAATTCCATCTTTTTTGTTGATTAGAAGAAGACATTTATACTTTAAGTAACATTAAATAGACAAAAAAGAAATATTTAAATTTTTTTTTAAAAAGTTTAAATAATTTTAAAAGTTAGAGAAAATTTAAAATTTTATATTAACCAATGAAAGAAAAGTTTTTAATACATTTTATAAATACATAGAGAATATAGATATAGATAGATATTTATAATAAAAATACTATAAAACTTTTGACTAAATATTAAATAAATAAAGAGGAAGTTTTTGATAAATGATATGTATAAATTTATTATTAAACAATTAAGTTTTATAATAAATTGATATATAAAAATAATGCAAAAGGTTATTAAAAAAGAAATATATATCTATTAATCATTTATAATTTTTTTTTTAACTTTTAATATTTATTTTTTAATAATCTTTGTTCTAATGATAAAATTGTTTTTATAAATTATATTATATGTTAATTTAAACTAAATTAAACTAAATACAAATTTTTTTTTTATAAATTAAAGATATAGTTTTGTTAATTAAAATTTAACCATCTGCCATATATTAGATGTATTTTTAAAAATACTATTACTTTATAATAAAGTCCTTGAAAAATTTTTTAATATTATTCTTGATATATTATAAAATTGAAAGTTTGAAAAAAAAGTGATAAATTATGTAACCATCAAAAAGTAAAATAAATTTTAAAAAAATGTTGTTATGAAATTTTATGTTATTGTATATTAGATTCATTTAATAAATCATATTTTATTATTTTGTTTCTTATACTATAAAAATTTAACAGTGATTGACTGATAATATATCATATTTTTTTTTAAATATTTTATTTCATATTAAAGTTTAATAAAATAATAAATTTATTTTTTAACATAAAACTAAATATTAATTAATTAATAATTTTAAGATATTTCATATGTTCTTTTATTAAAAAACAAAAGGAACAATTAAAAAGTATATTGTCTTTAATTTATTTCATCATAAGTGTATACTTTAAAAAGTATTTTATATATTTTCAAAAGGTTTCCTTTCTTTTATCGGAATAAAGAAAAAAAGGTAAATGATGAGAGAAGTTGATGAAATTATTGTAATATTACATAATCATTCTTTTGTTACATTTTTAATCAACCTCTTTAATAAACATATGCTTCTTTTTTTTTAAGTAGATAAAAAGGGTTAATTTGAAAGTTATGTCAAATCTTTTTTAAGTATCAAAACTCTTTCATCTTTAATAAGAAAAATATATAAGTATAAATTCCTCAGATTACCTTAATATTTTTTCTTAACACCTGCTTTATATATAATATTAAAATAGTATGAAAAAAAAAAAAGTTGTAATCATCACCATCTGGAGAATGGTAAAGTAGTCATGTTATTTTAATACTTAATAAAGTCTTTATCCTAATTATATTAATAAACAATTGAAATATATATTAATACAATAAGGTGAAATTTCTTTTTGAAGTAATAGATAATTATTATGACAATTATTACATAACAATAATAAAAAAGAAAAAAAAAAGTATCTTTTACTTCATTTACCACCTGTTACTTTTACTTTTACCACTAAATATGATTAAGTGTATAATATTGTTTATTCATAATTGCTGGCATTGGCTATGAGGGTAATTAATTTAACAGAGAATATTAAAAAGTTAACTTTTTTATGTATGAAACATAAATATTATATAATAATAATAATGTATTTGTATAAGTAATAAAATATTAAATAATACATTCAATTACATTTATATATATATTTATTTTTCTATAAAAAAGTGGTAGTAAAAAAATATGCAGGTGATTGAGGGATAGATAAATAAAAAACTTTTATTTATATAAATAAATATAAAAGTTATTATTATCATAATAATATATTATACTTTTTAATTATTATTTATTATATATTTGTAATAAAAAAAAGAAATTAAAAATATTTATAATATGTGATAAATTAATACATCATAAAAATACATTTTTAATTATATAATGTTTTATAAAGTTATTTAATCTTTAAAAGTATACTTAAATTTATTACAAATTAATCAAGTTTATATTTTAAGTAGTACTAATTAGTACAAATCATTTTTATTCATCCATTAACAAAAGAAATGAAAAAGTATACCATAATATAACTTTATTATTTTACATTATCTTTATATAGAATGATTTTGTTTTCAATTAAAAGAAAAGAGTGTATAATATTTATATGAAAATCATTAATCTACTTTATTAATTAATTTTCTTTTTGCCTTTCTTTAAAAATGTATAATATTACTCTTTTTAAAGTAACAAATAAATATAAAAATAAGGGGAACTTTTTAATTTTATCTTATAGTTATTTGAAGTTAAATTAATTTTAATATTGAATCAAGTATCATGCAATTTATGTCAATAAATAATAAAAATGGGAATTTAAGATCTTACAATATTGTAATAAAATATGACAAAGTATTATATTTCAATTTTCTTAAACTTTGGGATTTGCTTTTTTATTACAAAGATTTTTAGATATATTGTTATTATTTTAAAATTATATAGAAATATTTTGTGTTTTTAGTAAAAACTTTAATCTTATCATATTTCAATTACTTTAAAATGAGAAAAAAAAAAGAAATTAAAAAGGAATGGAAAGATAAGAGATTTTGATTTAACTTTTTTAAAGTGTTTACTTTATTTATAAAAAAAAATATTTTTTTTTTATACATTTATAAAAGATGTAGATAAATGGTAACAGTATTTAAAATAGTGTTTAATTAAGTTTTAGCCTATAGATGGAAGATAATTTTTAGTAAACAACTGGTAATTTAAAACAAAACCATTAACTAATTCTGTGGGATGCTTTTATATTTTAATAGAAGAAAAAAAAAATAAAATTTATACTTTCCTTTGTAATTCATTTTCATTTAATAGGGATATGATGTCATTATTAGTTTTTTTTTTTATTTTATAAATCACTTATTGAAATTTAAATTTCTTATAAATGCTTTCATTTATACCATTTGGTTAATAGCTATGATATTTGATAAAATAAATCACTCTTATTACAATAAAATCTTGATTAATTTTTTAATCTATTAAAAGAAAAAAATTACGTCATCTTGTAATAAAGATAAAAATTGAACTTTATAACAATATGTAACAGTAACAAAATAAGTTTTCTAACATAAAAAAAATTAATTTTTTCCTACCAAAACATATATTTTAATCTAAAATTTGAACATATTATAAATCAACTTCAATAACAAGAATTTGCCCGTTATCCAAAACACAGGCTAAATTATTTGGTAAATTAGTTGACCAAGATACATTGTTAACTTCATCCTCAAGTTTTATTTCATCTTCCATCTTTAAAATTTCATTTTGTTTATCAAAAGAAAGTATCCTTAATTTTCTATCACCACCACCAATGGCAATTAAATTAGTTACCTTATTCCATGCAACAGAATATAAAGGCCATTTACAGTTAGGTATTTCATACTCAATAATTTCCTCTAATTTAGTATCACTCAAGGTGGCTCCATTAATTTTTTTAAAAATTTTAACCTTACCATCTGCACCAGATGATATAAGATACCTGCCATCAGAATCAAAATCAACACTCCACACTGTTGATGAGTGAGCATTTGGAATTCTTTGTGATGTGACAAATTCTTCTCCATCAAATGTATAAAGATTTATTGAATTATCGTATGATGAAGATATTAAAATCTTAAAAATTTATACAAAATAATAACTTTTTAAAATAAATAAAACATACATCATCTGTTGGATCCCATACTACACATTTAATATCACCAGAATGTGATTGAAGTATTGATAGTACTTCTAAATCATCATCTTCATCAACTATCAAAAAATAAATAATATTAAAATTTATGATTACCTTTCCATATCCAAAGACTTTTATCTCTCGAACATGTAGCAATAAATTTTCCTGAAGATGAATATTGACAACATTTTATCTCAGATTCATGACCTTCTAATTTATGAAGTTCAGAAAAAGTATTATATTCTTTTTCATATATCATAACAGTAGCATCAAAACTAGCAGATGCCAAAAATCTTCCACATGGTGAAAAAGATAAACATCTTATTGTACGTAATTGGTCTCCAACAATTTTATCTGTTAATTTTAATTTGTTGTCTAAAAAATAAAATAAAAAAATATTTATATATGTAATTATAATTTTTATAAAAAATCAAATTATATTTAAAAAGTTACCTTCAAAATTCCAAATTTTTATTGTTTTATCAGCACCACATGTTACTAGTAAACTTCCATTTGGATACCATTTTACACACCATACTCGACAAAATGCTGCATCTTGATTGTGATAAGCTATAGAAATAATCTTTGATTTCATTTATGTATATATATATTTTTTTTAAATAAATAAAATGATAACAGAATTGGAAGTTTACCTTAAAAGTAGAAGTTTTATATTTAAAATATTATTGTCTTATCACGAAAATACATTTTGAGTAATGTACCACCTATAAACTACATGTAATTGTAAAACTTATTTCAAGATTTATCTCTAGTTATCAAATATATTATTGTTTTGATATACTTTTAAAAAATTAATTATAGATGTTATGAGTCCATTACAAAGTCGTTGTCTTCTTTTGTTAATGTAAATTGAAAGTAAATAAAGTTTGAAAAAAAAAACCATTTTTAATATACATAGTCTTTGAATGGAAGAATAAATTTTCTAACATACGTTTTTATATAAATTTTCAACAAAATTAAAACAAATCTTTACCAAAACTTGTTTTTTATTTAATATTTAGAAAGATTATGGCACCACACTCATATTTTAAAAATACAAAAATAAATGTTTGAATTTTTTCTTCATTTTTTAATTGAAAAAATCACTATATATAAAATTGAGTAAATATATAAAGAAGACTTCATTGGTAAAATTCTACCTAAATTGTAAAACACACTAATTTTCATACAAAAAATAAAATTAAATGGTTCTCTTTGTTTAAAAAATTTTATTTCTAAACATTTTTATTTATGGTAATTAGATTTTATTCATTATCAACAAACATCATATAATACTTACCGTTAATAATGTATACATACCTTAGTAATTTTAACTTTTTCACAAAACTTTTTTTTTCAATATTTATAGATTAACTCCCATATTTATTACTTTTTATCTTCTTTCATCAATAAATATTTCACCGAGTTCCTTTTAGATATATTTTTTTGAATAAAAATATTTTTTTTTTTTTAAAAATTCAATAGAATCTTTTTGTGTAAAAGAAAGATCCAAAAACTTTCAACTTAAAAAAACAGTAATTTACATTATTACTCTTGAAAATGAGATGCATCAAAAATTGCTTTCTAAAATCGTTTAGACATAAACTTTATGCCGCAGAAAACCGTTTAGATATTGTAGATCAAAAATATTTATGATTTTATTTTTATACTTTTTCAAAATGTGTATGCATACTTCCAAAAACCAACTGTAGTAATCAAGATGAGAGCAGTATTTTAAATGTAATTAGTCTGTGCTATATCACCTAACTTTTATGTTATTTGTGATAAATTAAGTTACAAAAAATATTGTGAAAATGTTTTTATAAAAATCTTCTATTATATTTTGTTACTAGAAACAAAATATTTAAATTTTTCAAATAATTAAATTTTTTTTAAAATTATTATAATATAAGATGCTTTTTTGATAAGAGTTTATTATCATCGTACTACATACTTTGATCTCTTTGAAATCACTAATATTATAAACTTTTAGATGTCATTTTCATGTCGCAAGTGTTGTAAACCTTATACTGAACCTGGAAGTGATCATGCTCTCTATACTACTAACTGTGGGCATTTAATTGGTCATTCCTGTTTACTGGAATTAATAAATAAATCTACTAATGAAAGAAATCAGTTCAGTTGCCATGAATGTTCTAGAATGTTAAAAAGAGTCGATTGCCATCCTGTTTATAATATACCTGATGAAGCAAGTACTAAATATTTATGTATTTAGTTATAATATTTTTTTCAGATTTATAAATTAGCATTAGATAGTTTTAAATTAAAAAGAGATTTAAATGATGAGTATGTTAAAAAACAATATTTAATGGGAAATTTGCAACGAAAACCAATAATTTTAAAAAAATGGAATATATATTTTGAAGGATCTTTACAAACATATGATATTTTTAATGAATATATTGTAACTACTTTCTATCGTTCAAAAGTACATGAAAATAGTCAGTCACTACGAATAATTGATATGAGAAATGGATTATGTTGTTATTCAAAAATAATTAATTCCAATTATTGTGCCACTGTTGCAATAAACAAATATCGAGAGAATGTTTTAGAATTTTGTGTTGGTTATTTTGATGGAACTGTAAAAATTTTTATTTGTAATATAAAAGGATCAAATTTTCGTATTAATCATGGTGAATCTTTTCATGAAAGTGCACCAATTCAGTCTATTTGTTATTTGAATAAGAATAAAATTGTATACTCGACTGTTGGGGGAAACTTAATTGTTGTTGGTACAACTAAACGATCTAAAAAATGTGACTTATTTGAAAATAGTTTCATTGAAAAATGTACTGTCAGAGATCTTCAAACGTTGACAGATGATGCTTTCTTAGGTTTAGCTAACAATAAAATTTATGTTTTTTCAAAAAACCAGGGTCCATACATTATTATTGAGGATAATGAAAATGAAATTATCAATTATACTGTGGATCCTCTAACTAATCTGCTCATTCTACTTTGTCGGAAAAAATTTAAAGGCAAAAAATTAGGTAAATCACTACCTTCGTATATTTTATATGAGATAAATGAGACAATTTTGGAAATTGGTAGTAAAAAGGAGAGAGTTTACCATACTTCTAAAATTAAAACTATAAAATGTGAAGAAGACCAATTTAAAATTATTTTCAACCCAGGAGTTTTTTCTATGGAAGAAGGAAGGAGGTCTTCATTGCATTCATTTATACCAAATGTAAAAAATGAATCATTAAATATTCATTATCTATTTTCCGATGAAGTTTCTACAGAACAGGGAACTTTTGAAAATTTAGACTCTTGTATTTCTGTTGAATGTATTAAAAAACCACAAATGTTTCTACCAAATATTTATAAAAAGAGAATGGTCGTAGTATTTCAAGAGAAACTTGATGTAATTGATTTCTACTATCCTATTTTTGATGAATAAAAGGAAAAGTTGTGAATCTTCTACAAAATTGTTTTGTTAGGTGAACTATAGTATTTTATTTGTACATGTTTTATTTTGATTATATAATAATAAATTCTTTAATAGCACATTAATCTTATATTTTTTATAAGAACTTCTACACAAACTATTATTTTTACATTAAAGTAAATATGAAACTTAATTTTTGAAAATATATAACTTGGTGCCAATTAAAACTATATTCCAAAATGGACTAGAAAAATGATTAATATTGTTGATGTGAAAAAAATTACTGTCTCGACAGTAACCGTTTCGTATAAAGACGTTTCACACGACAATGAAATAAAAAATTGTGTTTTTTAATTTTAATCTTTGTTTTTTTTACTTTAATTCATAGAAATTTATTACTTTCCACAAAAGACTATTTTGATAATGTCTAAAGTTATGTGTAAGTTCTATTAGCATTTGATAACTATCAGTAACAAAAAGATATTATATCATTAAAATTTTTTCAAAGAATTTTTACAAAACAAAAAAATTAAAAATATTTATTTCACATTTTATTTGTAAAATTGTTTAATTTATTCAAATTTTATAAATTTTGTTTCCATTTTGAAAAGGACTAAAACATTCTACCAAGATCATTTCATTTTATATTATTACTATCTACTATTTTTTCAGACTTTTACAGATATTTGATTCTAAAAAAATTCCGTAATTTATTTTTACAGGTTAGTCATTCTTTAAAATAATTTTTAATTTTTATTATAGTACTACTTTGTGGTATTTTTTCCATTTGTAAAAATGTCCTTTGTATGTTTTATTTGTTCTGAACCATTTACAAGTCCAGGAACAAAACATTCTTTATATGCAACTAATTGTGGTCATTTAATTGGCTTATCATGCATGGAAAAATGGAAATCAACTTTATCTATTAATAATTTTAAATGCCCTTATTGTTTTAATAAGATGTCAAAAGGAGATTATCATATTATTTATGATATACCAAATGAGGTAAATAATTCTTTAGTAAAAAGTTTGTGTATTTAGACATTATAGATTTTTGATCCTAAGAATGATGGATCTGTAACGACATTAATTGGTACCAATAAAGTTACAGAACAGTATCTTTCAAAAAGATTTAAACAAGTACCTATATTTTTAAAAATGTTAAATGAAAGTATTGATGGAAATGTTGAATTATTCGATGCTCATTATGGATATATATTAATTGTTGGTGTGACTTTACCGAAAAAAAAAAATAGTCAATTTGTAGGAATTCTATCTTCTCATTCAGGAAGAAAATATTTTGCAAGATTGTATGAGCAATCACCACTTACTACGGTAGTTTTTAATAAATATCGAAAAGATGTTATTGAATTTAGCATTGGATTCAAATCTGGATATCTTCAAATTATTAAATGCTCATTAGATTTATCTGAGGTTATTTCTAATATTGGATATTATTGTGATCGTGGAAGTATTTTGTCAATATCTTTTATAGGAAAAGATCAAATTGCTTATTCTGTGGAAAAACATGGTATTATGGTTTCTAAAACAAATGTATTTGAAGATATTAATTGGGCAAATCTTAAAGATTCTGAAAGATCTTTTGTTACTGATCTTCAAAAATTTACGGATAATATTTTATTAGGTATAGCCAATAATTCTATTTATGTCTTTGAGAAGTATGAAAATTCATATGTACTTTATCATGATGTTGATAAAGAAATTATTGGTTTTACAGTTGATTTATCTACAAATATGCTTGTAGTTTTCTGTGATGAAGATGAAATTTTTGAAGGAAAAAGAATTAGGTCTCATTTCTATGTATTATGTAAAATTAAAGAAGTTATGTCTATACGAGGTAAACGTTTAACGAGAAAGAAATATGATACTTCTGTAATTAAAATTATAAAAATTAATAATAATTATTTGGAAGTATTTGAAAATATAGAAGTTATTTTTATCAAAGGTGATGGAAGGTTTGGAATATATTCATTTTTACCCAATATTAAAAATAACGTACTTGAAGCTATAAATATACAAAATGGAATAAAATGTTTGTCAGTGGAAGAACTTGAAGATTCAAGTAAATGTCGTGGAGTTCTTTGTATTAATGAACCAATTATGTTATCACCGACATTTTTTAAAGCAAACATTGCCGTGATATTTGCTGATAAATTAGTTGTACTTGATTTTTATTGCCCTTTTACGGATGGTTAATTTTTTTAATTTGATTTTTTTTAAATGTATTTTTATTGTAAATAATTTATTAATGAATGGAATAACATTTTGATGTTTAGTAATTTCATGTTATTTGTTTATATATAAGTTTTATCACAAATTAATTTTAAAAAAAATTGACAAGTACTATACAAAAGTTTTCAAACACACAAATTTTTCAAAGTTGACTCACTTTAAAAATGAATTATTTTTCTTATATTAAAAAAAGAAAAATATCATTAAAGATTTGAATTCATCCTTTTAACTATTCTAGTAGAATTCTTACAACGACTATCTGTTATTACAATACTCATCGTTTTGTCATTTTAATTTTTTTTAAATTATAACTCATCATTAACCGTAACTATATATATATAATGATAAGAAAAAGTTTTTCTCCTTTGGCTTATTTGGATTCATTTAATGATCCTGAAATAACAAGTTTATTATTGACTGTAAATAGATTAAAAACATTTAAAGAATGGCCTTTTGATAATATTAGTTCTGCAAAATGTACTTCTATTGAGGTAAATACATATTGTTTTTTATTTTTTTTCCATTGTTACTTTACAGCTAGCCATAGCAGGATTTTACATGACAAGTAATGAAGAAAATGCTCCATTAGCAAAATGCATATGTTGTTTGAAAGAATTAACATGGGAGGAAGATGATATTCCATTACATGAACATTTAAGAAAAATGCCTCATTGTCGACTTGCTGAAATCATTTCAGAAAAAAAAGAAAAAGATATGACTATTAGGGATATACTTAGCATATTAACTATGAGGGATATTACAATAATTGTAAATAGTCAAATAGATGAAGATATTTCCATAATTAATTCAGCTATGAAGTATAATGATGATTTTGTTGTCAGGACACTTAAAAACTTTTAACTGTGAAGAAAAAAATTACTAAAAACAAATATTAATGAATTGTAAATATTTTTTATTTTAATGTAAAAATAAATTTTTATTCTGGTATGCTTTCTAATTAACTGTGAATAAATTATTAAAAATATTTTTTTTATATAAAATCTGGAGAAATTTCAGTTTCAAAGTTTTATTTTAAATAGACAGTTAAAAGAATTTCTTAAGAATGATGAGGAAGTTATAATAAATATATTATAAAAAATTTTATTTACCATTGACAATGAATGGAACTTTTTATTATATTCAAAAATTTATAGAAAATAGACACATTCATGATAAATGTGTAACTGTAAAAATTATATAGTAATATTTTTCAAAATACAACCACTATTTTTGAAAATGTTAAACTACAAAGTTGTTTTTTTTTTTTAATTAAGAAAAGATAAAAAGTAAAGAAACAATTTTTTTTTGATAAGACTTACAAAAGTAATGATTGTTTTATGTTAAGAAAGATTAATACATTTAATAATAGTAATAATGATATATTTTGACACAAGATAAAATAAAATATAAGTAGAGGCCAATGATAATAATGTTGGAACTCGTAAAAAGGAAATATTACAAACAGATAAGAATGGCATTAAAAATAACTTAATTCCCGCACTCATATATTTTCATAAATTATATATATATATTTATCTTTTTCTTAATTATGAAATATTAGACATCGTTTATCGATATTTCTAATTGTATTTTTACAATTTTTTTACATACAATGAATATATTAATTGTAAAAAAACTTTTATTATATATCTTATAACTTTTTTTCACTATAAATTATTAATTTTATTATTATAATTAATAAATGAAATATGGACATTAATTGCCGCTTATGTCAATATATTACATTGAAATTAAAAAGTAGCAGTATGCTCATATGAATTATATTACCAAAACATTCGTCACATCCCTTAAAATATTTCCCTAGTTTATTATTTATTATTTCTTAATTTTTAATAATTTTTTTTTTGCTTCTTATATATATTTTTAATATTGAGTATTATTTTTTATATAAAAATTTTTTTTCCAGTAATTATTAAATATTACAATAAACTATGGATAATCCAAAACATATATCATTTGTTAAATTTATGGAGTATGATTTTGTTAGAAAATGTCTATATAAAAATGTTCACTTATTAACTGATATTGAAAATCTTGCAAAATCAACTAATGAATTACAATATTTTTTTGAAAATGATAAAATTAAAAAAGATATAATGTGGTTAAAGGATGATCAATATTTATCAGTTAATGTTGAAGAAGAGTTAATGCAAATCTCTGATATACCAATTTTAGAAAAAATTACCTTTCAAAAAGATACAAAATCATCTGAATTGTTAAGTACAGCAAGTCAATATCATGGAGAAATTATTTTATATAAAAATCAATTAACATTTGATGTAAATTTTAATGTTACTGAAATAACATATGAAGAACGTACAAAAATTGTTGAAAAATTTATTGAAGAATTAAATTTAAATGATCAATTACGAAAAGATGCAACAACATTAAAATTTATAAATTCTTGTAATCAAAACAGTTCAATGATACTACAAGCTTTAAGTCTTATGAATCATAGTAACATAAAGCGTATTGAAATTCCAACAAACACTTTATTGAATGATCAATATATATGTCGTAAAAAATTTCCTTTAAAAAAAATTTTTCAAGGTTTTCCTAATCTTCATGAAGTTTCTCTTTATGTCCCAAATCACAAATGTAACTATATTGATGTAATAGATGAAGAAAATGTTATAGCATATATTATAAAAAATTTATCAAGAAAAAAAAATGCTACATTAATATTTAATAATATAGATCCATGTAATTATTCAATGACTAAAAGTATTGAAACAATTTATAAATTTTCTGGTCAATATAATGTTGAGATAAAAGTTGAGTTAAATTCAAGTTTTTCTGATTACTACAGTATATCTGAAGTTTTTTTTCATCCAATAGAATTATGGTATTCAATAAATAAGATAGTGATCTCAGATTCACACATTATAAGTGGTCCAAAACGTTATATAAAATCAATGATATATTTGAAGTTTTTTGTAACTTTAGAAAAGTTAATGCTATCATTTAATAATTTTGACATTAAACAAGGTATTTTCCCTGTTTATAAATTGTATCCTGAAGTTTTCTCCCTAAAACACTTTAATCAATTGAAAAAAATTACATTATATTTTTCTCTATCTTCTTGTGATGGATATGATAAAATGGTAAAGTTATTTCAAAACAATTTAATATTTTTAGGATCATTAATGCCTAATACTATTGAAGAGTTAGAGATAATTAATGGTTATGAATTATCAACAGAAGTAACTGAAGTATTACATAAAAATATGCCAAATATTAAAGTACTATATACTAATGATGTAACATTCAAAGATAATGATTGTCTATGTTCATTTAAAAATTTAAAATTTTTTATATCAAAAGGATGTCCTTTTATTAAAGTTCCAAAGACTGTAGAACTTGTTGTTGTTGGACATAGATATTTTCATGTTAGTAGGAGAAAACAAAGTCCTTGTCAAAAAATCATAAAACATTATTCTGAAAGATTTTCAAAATATTTGTATGATATTACAGGTAAATATATATTCTTCAATGATATTACCAAATGGAGTCAATACAAGTTTATGATTCAAAATATTTTCTATTAATTATCTTTATTAAAAAGTTATTAAATTTCTTATCAAAATTTTATTTAATCTTATTACAATAGTTTCTTTGAAATGTATACTCTGAAAATTATAACTTTCTCTTTTTAATAAAAAAAATTGTGAATATTTATTATATCATAAATAATGTTTTTTTCAATATTGATCAAAAAGTTATATTTATGAAGACAACTTTCTTTTTGAATTTTATTATAATATTACACTTATTTGATAGCCCTTGAAAAGATATAAATTTTGAATACAATCAGAAAATGTATAGAAAATGAAACTTCAGAAGTTATGAGTAATCAAAGTTAGAGACAAAAGTTGGAAATATTTTTTGAAACCATCTTTTAATCAAAACTGAAAACTTTTTAATTATTTCATTTTTTATATAAATAGATTTAATGTTTAATCAGTTAAATAATTTAGAAAAAAAAATGTTTTTTTTAAAACTGATCTTACTTTTTTAATAAAATAAGTAAATAATAATCTTTAATTTTTTTTACAAATTATATATTGATTATTAATATAAAAAAAGATATCTACAAATTATCTTTAATAATAAAAGTAATTTATTTTGTTACAGATTAATATTTTTAAAGTATTTTATAATTTTAATTTTTTTGTTTTAAAAACATCCAAGTTAAATTATTAATTATATGAATATTATATCTATCTAGTTGATGTTATCACAACTTTATCAAATATAAATGAATATAAAAATAAGATCAATAACAAATATAATTTCTACATATAATATTACTAACTTTATTTTATTATTGAAATTAAAATAGTTGTTTTACTTGTGATATTCATAGTAATTTTAGAAATATTTAAAAAATGAAACTAATTTATATTTTGTTTTTTATAATTTTTATGAAAACTTTAAATATTTCTGGATTTGTATGTTCAATATGTAATAAAATTATATGTAATCAGAGGGAATGTAACACAAAATGTAAAAAAGAAAATATTAATATGATTGGTGAATGTGTTAAGAGGGATAAATTTATTGGAAGATTATATTTTGAAGGTGAATGTATTTGTAAACATTCTATTGAATAATTTCCAGATAACTTCAAAAGAAATAGTAGTATGAAGTTTATTATTATAAATATTTTATATGTTTATTATTTTTATTTAAATTTTTATACAATTAATAAAATAAATTTTTGTTGATAGAATTGTTTTATTTTATAATCAAATTCAAACTATTTTTAACACATTATAGAATAGTGTTATAATGTTAACAACTAAATATTATAAATTAGATTTGATAACGAAAGTTAATTTATTCACTTTAAAAAGATAATATTTTATAACGAAAATTTATATTAATAAACATTGTTATAATTATAAGTATAAAAATAAATTTTATTTTTAAATGAAGATATAATTTTTAAATGTATTTATCACTAAAATAATCATAGTTGAATAAATAAACATAAATGTGAATTTAAACTTGAACATGATATATAAACTATTGAAATATATTATGTCTATTATTAAAAAAATTAATTTTTCTTTATTAAAAATTATAATTTTATTGCATGCTAAAAGAATTACATCACAATATGTATGTTTAATAAAGTATTCATGAATTATTAATAATAAAAAAAACAAAAAAAATCATTAATCTGAAACTATATTGTATAATAAATTATTTTCTTTTCAAAAATGTCATTCTCAAATCAAATATAAGTTAAAAGAAAATGGATTAAAAATAAATTATTGTTACATACTATTAGAAAACTTATTAAAATTTTCATTTAACACAAAATTTATGAATTCATAGTTTTTTAAAAGCACAAAATTATTTCATAATAATAATTTTCATATATTAAAAAAAAAGTAATAATAGTTATTTAAAAATTAATATAATTGTTTTTATTTGTATATATATATAAAAGAAAAATATCACACAAAAAAAAACATATATATTTAAATTAACATATTTAATCATAAAATAAAAGAAATTTCTAATATTATTTAAAAAAATTATTTATTTCAACAAAATTTTACATTTCTAGGATAACTTTTAAAGTAAATATTTTTTTTTAATGTAAAAATAATTTATATATTGTTTATGTTTCATAAAAAACATTTCTAACTATAATAAATTTCTCATAAAATAACATCTCTGTATTATAAAAATTTTTTTACATCTATACCTTCCTTTTTTTTTTACCAAACTTTTTATTTTGCCTTACATTTATTTTCATCATTTTCTTTTTTTTTTTTTTCGTTGAAGGAATATTATTAAATACAAAAGACCATCATAACATTAATATAAATTATTTTATCTATTTTTATCACTTTCCGTTGAAGTTGTATTCTTCTATTCAATAATTTGTTGTATTTTTGAATATTTATCTAGTATTAATAAATAGAGAAATAAGCTATATTAAAATTTTTATAGAAAATTGTTATCATTTGACACATTTTTATCACATTTAAAATCATAAATTTTTTTGTATATTTTAATTTTTTAGCTATTAATAATAATAATTGTAGATTGTTAATTATTTAATTTTGTTTAAATTTATTATATCTAAATATGGATGTTTCTGATGAAAGAATAAATTTCAATGATCAATGTTCACCATCAGAGGTAGAAGATAACAATGAATCTTATAATTTAAATGGAGAAATTTCTTCTACATTTTCAGTAATAAACAATGAAATTTATAATGATCATTATGTTAATCATATGTATACCAATTTACCAGAAGATGATTTTATAGTTAATTCTTTTGAAAATTTTGAAGAAGGTTCATTATTTAATTGTCATTCCTTCTTCTCTAATTCAAATACCTTGTCTGATTCTGGTGTATGTTCCCCATCTATGGATATCAATTTAATTCCCCTACCAATAGAGTATGAAGAAAAAAATTTACCTTATTATTTAAATCAACCAAATATAGAAATTTTATCATCAAATAATATTTCTACCCTATACGACACCCCAAAAAATGATGATGATAAAAATTATGATAATCATCGAAATGTTACAATTAAATTAAATAAGAGTAAAAAAAATAGAAATGTGGGTAGTAATTTAAAAAAAAATGTTGAAATAATTGATACAACTTCTGAAAGTCATATATTTGCCTTAGGTAAAGGAAATAAAAGAATTAATAAATTAAAAAATGGTAGGTTTTTTTTTTGTTTTATTTAAAAGTTTATTTTTAAAAATATTTCATATAATAATTATTATATTATTTCTAGAAAGCAGAAAATGTATTGACTATAGTGAAGAAAATATTGAAGATGCAAAAAAGTTACCTATATTGTCAAATTTAAGTAATCACAGAAATGGTAGTAGTAGTAAATTTCCTCCCCTTATATTAACAGAAGAGGAAAAAAAACTTTGTTTAAAGGAAGGTGTTCATTTTCCTGAGTATTATCCTTTAACAAAAAATGAAGAAAAAGAGTTAAAAAGAATTAGGAGAAAAATAAGAAATAAAAAATCAGCTCAAGAAAGTAGAAAAAGGAAACAGGTTTGTTTAAAATTAATTTTAAAAATTATAATTTTATAATTTATTATTTTTTTTTTAGGATTATATAAAAGCATTAGAGGAAAAAGTTTGTAAATGTGAGTATGAGAACAAACATTTAAAGTACAGACTTGAATGTTCAAGTAATGAAAATAAAAATATAATAGTTCAATTACGTAAACTTCAATCAGAAATAAATAAAGATACTATAGATGGTAGTAATTTATCTACTTCTTTAGTTATTACATTTCTCTCAGTTTACTTTCTTGTAAATCATTTTTTCTTATCATTATCAAAAAATAGTAAAATCAGTCAGAATGGTAATATATGTGAGCAAATACATTTTACAGGTAGCAAACTATTTTTAGGGTCTGTATTGAATAATAATGTTAGATTCTCTCAACCTTTAGTTGATTTTGACTATCCCAGTCCAAGTAAAAAGTTTTGTTTAAAATTAGAATCTTGATTAATGATAATTGACATTTGTCAATCATTCTATAAAAAATTAGATTTTTTTAATTTTATTATTTATAATTGTTTATAAAAAGAAATTATGTTAATGTTATAATAAATAAAATAATACCTAAGTAGTTATTTAATCATTCAAAGATTTTTTTTTATGTCCACCAAAAAGTTGTATATTAAAATAAAATGATAAGACCTAATAAATATTTATCTTTATGACCAAACAAGAAAAATTTTTACTCATTTAAAGGATAACTGTATAAAAAATATGGTACATTCAGTATCAATTTTTCTTATCATAAGTAGTCATTTCCTATCCACTTTAATCTTTGACACATTTAATGCGATAAGAATAATGTGTATAAATATTATCAAAAATAAGAGAAGAAATATTTTTTAATCTAAAGTTTTTGAATTTGTTATAATTTATTTTTTCTAATAAATATTTAATTAAAAAAAGATGATTGTAGGAAGATGTGTTGTTGGTACAAAAACATCAAAGTATCATAATAAGATGTCACGAGAAAGGCTGAGTTATCAATTAAAAAATATAAATGATAAAAATAATTTATTAATTGTTGATTTGTCACGTAGTGGATTATTGTCATTACCTAATGAAATAAATAAGGTATCACATCAAATTAAACATCTTATTTTGGATGGTAATTATTTAAATGAGTATTCATTTAACAATCATTATTTTCCAAGATTAGAAAGTCTTTCATTAAACTCAAATAATGTAAGTGATTCATAGTTTATTAGTAAAAAATTTTTACAGATAAAAAATGTTGGTGTATTTCTTCAAATAATGAGAAGACAAACTCCTAACTTAACATTTATAAGTTTAATTGAAAATCCTGGTTGGCCACATCCAATAACATACCTCAAAAATATACATTTATACAAAAAATATTGCAAAATAATTATTAATTTCTTTCCAAAATTGTTATTTTTAGATTCTCTAAAAGTTTGTAAATAATATATTATAAAATTATATATAAATGTTTTTATTAAACTTTTTAGAAAAAATATATGATATAAAAATTTAATATTTAAGTTATAAATAATTTAATATTTCTAAAACTTTGGTTTTTTTCAATAAATAAAAATATGAAAGGTATTAAAAATAATAATACTTACAAAATCAATTACACAAAATTAAACTTTACATTGATTTTTATCTAATAACTGATAAAAAAAAATAAATTAAGTTTAAAATGGTATTTATTTATTTGATATAAATGGTCTACGTCGTTTAATGAACCTATTTCTTTTAACTTTTTCATCTTCATTTATATTTTTGTTAAAATTTCGTTCTTCTTTTATTTTATAATTATTGGTATTTGAAAATAAGGATGAATTTGAATAATCACCAATTTCTTCACTAATATCAGGTAAATGATCAAAGGGTTCTTTAAAAAAAGCTGAATGTGCATTTAAATAATATCCCTGAAAGATTGTTTCATATTTACAAATTTTCATTGCACGATAAACATGAAGCAATAATTTTGGAAAACGTGAGGTAAAATAATTTAAAAAACCATTTGGTAATTCACCTAGTGATTCTTTTACTTCATCTGGAAGTTCTCTATAATGATGTTTTTTATTTCTTATTGCTCTAAGTAAATCTCGAATTGAGTCATATTTATATGTTCTAAATTTCTTTAAATTTTCAGATACACATTTACTAATTAAATTTCGCCAATTACGTGAAACTACAGTGTAATTTTTTTCTTCCAATGCTTCAATAATACTACTTCCCTCTTTCTCAGCTTCAATTCTATCACTAACATCCATAAGAAATTGAAGTTTACGTTCATTAGACCAAAACATTGGATGATTTAATACTGAGATGGCTGATGGACGAAAGATAGATGATTTATGAATCATAGCTTCAATAAGATGTACAGCAATATCATCATTACTTATTAATTTTAAATTAAAATACCCATTTATAATATTATCTTGACGTTTGATTGTATTCCCAAATGGATGTTCACCATCTGATAAGACGTAATAATAAATACATCCTAGAGCAAAAATATCAACTGCTACAGTAACAGATAACTCATTGTTAAGTGTTTCTGGAGCCATCCAACCATCTGTACCTGCTAATCCAGAGACACGACTAATAGAATTACAATTAACTTTAAGTTTTTTACATAAACCAAAATCAGATATCACAACCCTTACATACCCAGTTTGAAAATTCTTTGATAACAAAATATTTTGCGGTTTTATATCACGATGAACTACATTTAAGTGATGAAGATGTCGAACACCTTCAGTTGCTTGATGAAGAATTTCTAAGTTATCCAAATATAATTTATCACGATATTCTTTGTTGTTGATATATGTATAAAGTGAACAATCACATAATTCTAAGGCAATGTATTTGAAAGATCTATCAGATTCTGAACAAAAATATCTAATAACATTATTATGAGAATCACTTTCACGAAGCATATCAATTTCTCTTGTTGTTATTTTAATTAACTCCGATAAAACTCTTTTAACAGCAACATCTCTTTTTTCAAAGATTCCTTTATAGACAACTGTTCCATCACCTCCTCTCCCAAGAATAATTTGTGGATTGTATTTTAATTTTCCTATAGAAAGATAACCATCAACAATTGAATTTTCATAAATTTCCAACTCATCAGATGTAGGTAATAAAGAAATATTTTCTAATTCGTTAGTATTAAAATCTGAATTATTTGAATTTTTTGTTGAATTTATTGAATATGAAATTTCAGTTTCATTAGATTTTTTCATAATCTTAAAAACTGATAATACCATAAAAATGATAATAAAAAGTATTGTCAAAACAATAATTGGAATAAAAATATACGCTTTTTTAATAAAAATATTATTTAAAAATTGTTCAAAAACTTCATTAAAATTTTCCAAATCACCCATCTTATATTCAATTAAATCAACTATCTTAAAATCATCTTTGAATCTTTGTAAAGCTTGTTTACGCTTAATTTTTTTTCCATTATTAAGATATGGAAGACGTTTAGTATCATGAAATATATATTTAGACTTTAAATTATCTAAAATAGGAGTTAATTCAGGTGCATAAATTTCTGGAACTTCGTAATAACCAACGTTTAACATATGAGAATTTTTATTAACATAATTAACACCAATATTATCAGTACCATTAAATCCAATCAATTTATCTTTTAATTCATTTATTATAATTTCTTTTTTGTCAAAAATTGGACTAATATATGTAGGAATAGCATACATTGCTTCATATGAACGACCAATATATAAAGATGCTTCATAATTATGATATCTAATTTCATTCATTGACATATCAGAAAAAATTGTATTGTATAATGCTGTGTACATATTTTTATCTGATATATTTGCCTTAAAAATATTTTATTATTATATTTTTATGAAATAAAAATATTTTTTTTTTATTTTAATATACTTTCAAAACTTTACCTTAATAAATGCTTCAAATGTTTTCGACCCGACAAATCGATTGGGAGCATAATGTAAGCCATCTTTTTTTAAATGAAAAGTATCAATTATTACACTAGGAAATTTCTTTTCCCATACTATTGTTTTTGAAACTGTATCTATACATAAAATTTTACCACTATTTGGTTTTGATAAATACATTAATAATGGTTTTTCATCTTCATCCATAGGAAAATATGAGGAATATTCATAATATGTTACATTCCATGAACTATCATTTGTTGCATTTTTCATTGTTAATTGATATTCAGTTCTTCCTATATGTATTAATTCTTCTTTATTTACAGGACATATATTATCATTTATAATATTAATTTCTTCATTTTGTAAACCATGTTCAAAATGAATACTTAACCAAACATCTTTTTTTGCTCCTAAATAATAATATTATAAGATATATTTTATTAATTTATACCTGTATAAAATATTCCATCATTTGTTTTAATGGGAGAAAATTGAACTAATTGTGGTATAGTAAAAGGTAATCTTTTTAATTTATTATCCGTATAAATAAATAAATTACCATCTTGTGGATTAGGTAAAATTAAAAAATTATTATTTATTTTTTTTGGTGTTTCTAATAATGGTTTATCTTTATATCTCCAAATTTCATTTCCAGTAAATGTATCAACACCTATTGTTATTCCATCAATTGTTGATATCAATGTAATAGGGTATGTGTCTTGTGATTTCTATAAAATATCAATATTTAAATGATACTCATTTAACAATAGCTTACAATATTACAGTCTAATATTTTATCATTTCCATTGGTAATTGAAATATAAAAAAAAAATATAAATATTAAGACAACTTTAAATTTCATTTGAAGTTTAAAAAAAAAGTTTCAATAAATTTTATTTCTACAATATAATAAAAAGAAATAGAAGCAATATAATATGTATAATAAAGGTAATGCTTACTAAATGTAAATATAATTTTTGAAAACAATTTGTGATTTATTATAAATTAGCAAACATTAATATCAATCCACAAATAGTTTGCAAGAAAATTGTTTATACAATGAAAATAACTTTTTACCATCTGAATTTTTAAAACACTATTCAAACATAATTTTTCGTTGTGAAAGATTTTTAAAATACCTTAAATATTTGTTATTAATTATATGCATAAATGCTAATTATCTAAAAAACTTACGATTGTTTCAAACTACTACAATTAACAATATTCTTATTGAAAATTCTCAATTTTTCTAACTTTTAATTTCTTATTAAATGTATTTAATTAATTAATATTTCTAGAAATTGAATAATTTTAAAAAATATGTTATCCTTTTTTATTTATAAAATTACATATATTTTTATCTTATATTTAGAAGTAATTCTAATCTTTCAAAATGTAAAAAATAAATATTTAATATAAAAATAATTTTGGTTAATCAACTGATTTATTAAAAAAATAATTATTAATAAACTAAAAATAAACTTAATTGATAAAAATTCTTATTAAATATGATTTGATATGCCAATACTTCTAAATGAATTCCATATACTTGATTGGTACAAAATTAATTACGATGGAATAATGTCATCCTCTAGATAATAATAGAATTTTTGCCAAAAAAAGCGGTGAAACTTGTTAGTGTTTTGTATGTTTGATTCAATAAATGTTATAATAGTTTAACGAAAATTATTATTATCAATAAAAGAAAACTTTTATTTGTATAAATTTTACTTTTTACTTAAAATATTTACCTTAATAAAATGTAATAATTAATTTTTATAAGAATTTTTTTGTTATTAGTATTTAATCATTTTAAATTTAATAAAAAAAATTTTAATTTTTTTATGTAATTATAGAAACTTTTCAGTTTTATATTAACATATACTAATATGTTTGATGAAATTTTAAATGAAGAAAATTTAGACAATTGCTATGTGGAGGAAGAATTAAAAATTATTAAAGAACAATCTAGTCATATATTTTCTGAAAAAGTGGAAAATTCTAGTTCATTAATGGTTAAATATGTAGAAGATGAAGGGAAAGATTCAATATATATGGGAGGGAGATATGTTTTATCACACAATATTGAATGTAAGTTAATTATTTTGTCAAAAATTGTATATATTTATAGTTTTATGTAAAATTATTCAAAATTTGGCAAATTTAAGTGCCACTATTATATTTATTCCTAAGAAAGATCATTTAATGATATGTACACATAACTCTTCAACATCATTATTTAGTAGAACAACATTTAACAGTGATTTTTTTATTGAAATTGATACATCATGCCTAGTTGAGAAGGATCATGGATGTTGTATTAGTAGCCAATCAGTTAATACAATATTTAGAATACCTAATGAAATTCAAGAAGATATCAATTATTTTACTATTAATGCAGATCCATCTAAAGATTTTATGGATATTATGTTATTTGGACCTGGTACAGTTTCTGAACTAATAAAAGTTAATCAACTTACATTTACTAATCCTATTGATGATTATTTATTTCTTCATAATACTGAAGATTTTTGTCTAGTTAGTCATATTGATTTATGGGATAGTCTATTTAAAAGATCATCTAATACACTTTCTGAAATAATACTTGAAATGAAAAAAAATTCTGTTATAATTAAACTAAGAAAACAAAATACTGGTGTAGTATCAAATTTCAACATTGAAATTAAAGCTGAAAATTTTATCAAATATAATACAAAGACTGAATTTATTCTATCTTTTAGTTATAGAGAATTTGTTATGGCATGTAATATTATAACAAAATTGTCAAAGATGTTTGTACTAGAATATGTTAATGGAGAAGCTCCCTTAAAAATGACAGTATATGACTCTAATATTGTTGATTTTGAGATATTTTTTCCATGTAATCTGGAATCACAATAATTATTATTTTCCAGTTTATTTACATTTTTTTGATATTTTGCTTTAAATTTTAATTGTATATAAAGCTTTTAACAGATTTATTGATATTTTCTTTTTTTCAAAAAAAAAAAATTTAATATAAAGGAACAATAAGTTTAAACTTGGTTAATTTTTTTAAACAAATATTAAATTGTTTTAATTTTATAAAAAATATATTTCAGTATATTAGAGTAAATTAATTTTTCCACTATGAAATGTTTATATTTTGAATAACAATGATATTTTAATGTATTTATATTAAATAATTTATAACAGTAACAATTTTTTTTATGCCTATATTAATTAACAACGGTATTTTAAAATTTTTCATTATAGTCTTTTTAACAAAAATTTTGATAGAAAATCTTTTTTCACCATATATTTGTTTTTGATAAATAAAGTAGATGTTCAATTAAATTATAAACAATTACAATACCAGTACTTTCAATAGATTGGATTAATTTTTTAATCTCATTTTTTGCCTCATAAAATTCTTTAGAATTAATCAACGATCCAATATAAATTAAATTTAATCGACTTTCACTAATATGTTTCTTAACTTCAGATATCAATAAATTTTTTTGAACTGATGTCATTGAATTATTTAAACAATAAGTTAAAAATGTTATTAAACCATTCTAACATGAGAATTTATTTTTAAAGTTAAAAAAAATTTTTCACCCTTATTCTTATCACAATGTTTAAAATTTCATTTACAAGATATGGCCCCATGATTACTTATTTCATATTTTTCATTAGAACATTTTATAAATAGATTGTTTAATAACTCTGCTAATACCACAATATAAATTTGATTCTCAACTATAATCTTCTTATTTGATTTTGTTTCAACTGTCTTTAGTTGTATTAATTTTCGAGCTCTTTTCAATAAATTCCAATTGTTTATGCCATTAGAATGAGTAATTGGAAATTTCATTTTTAAATAATATATTATATTTATCAATTCATCAAATTTTTTAGAACTTTCAGTAAACATTTCTAAAATTTTAAAAATTTGTTCGTGACTTAGTGATATAGTTGTTTTGTCAATAAGTGTAGAGTAATTAGAAGCATTTTTAAGAAAAGTTATTAGTTCATCCCATGAACCATGTTGTAAATATATTTCAAGAATTTTATCAATGTAAGAATTAACTTTAATAACTTGATATGTACTTTTTTTATTCATTATTTCATGAATTTTTATTAGATTTTTTTGTTTTATACAATCTTTTAAAATAATCTTAAGGTCTTTTCCTTTCATATCATTTGTTGATTCTAAAAAATATTTTTGTTTATAATTTTTGTATAACCATTCTGATAAAGATTCTTTAAAAAAAATATTATCTCTATGAGTCTTATTTCTTTGGGCATATTTTTTTAATTTATTCATCCAATAATATATTTCGTTGTTTGAAATTTGATAACTACTAAATATCATACTCATTTGTTCAAAAATATTATACTTTTTAGTTTTGAAACGTTCTTTTGTCACACCATAAAATATAATTTGATTAATTATATACTTATAAACAAGTTCAAAATTTAATTTTGTTAAATCATGATATCCTGTAGATTTAAACATAAATAAAATAGTTAATTTTTTTCTTACATCATTTTCACTAGCTAAAAAAGGATAGATAAGGTGATATCTTTCACGACAAGGATCAATTTCATCAATAAAAGATATAAATTTTTCAAATCTTTCATAATCTTTATATTCCTTATATGTTAATATATGATGAATTATTTCACGGAAAACGATAAATTTGTTTTCAATAGAAACAGCCAGTTGATAAGCAATAGATTTAACTTCTGTAATATCGACATTATTTACTATCATTCTTTGAATAATTTGTTTTATCAGATAATCATTAAAGTAAAAATCACTTTGAGGGTTCTTTAATTTTTCTCGGTTATATAAACATTTAATAAATTTTACAGCTATATGATAATGTCCTTCACTGATATGTCTTTCACATTCTTTAGTTAAAATTATGGATGGAAATGTGCTAGATTCTATTATATTTAAAATATTATCTATAGCATTTCTAGCACTAATTTTATCAGCAGGTAAAGACATTTCCTCCAGATTCCAAATTACATCCATTATAACTTCATTTGGCAACTCATAAAAAAGTTGCATTTTATCATATTTAACGTCAAAAATAAGTGCTTTATGAAGTAAACAAGTAATTCTTGGTAAATTAACTTGTTGAGAAGAACCAACAATTGCTTGAGACAAAGCTTCAAAGTTACTGGCTTTATCATATTTTTCATTAAAAGAATTTATTAAAACGTCACATTCTGTGTCTTTTTTTTTAACTGATAAACATCGTATCATGGCTAGTTCAAATTCTTTGCAACTAATTATGTTTTTTTCAACAAATTTTTCTTTTAATTGTTTTAAATCATCTAACAAACCACATTTGGCGTAATGATACATCATATATTTTAAAAATTCTACATCAGGAACTAAATTTCTTTTCACTTCCAAATTCGTTAATATTGTTTCTACATCAAAATGTTCATTATTTTCCTCTAATACTTTTAATATTGTGTTGATTGTTGTTAAAGTAAATTCAAAATCATGACTTTTAAATGATTTACATAATCTTTTTAAAATATAAATCCTATCATTTCTATTGACATCTGTCATTAATTTCCCACATAATGATATCAAAAAATTCATTTTAGATTCATCGCATCTTATAAAATCTATAAATTTTCTTTCATCTTTTTCTAATGGTATTAAAAAATTATTAATAAAAGTTTGACTTGAAATAGATAGGTTTTTTTCAACATCAGAAAATATATTGCAAAAAGTAGTTACTGAATCAATTTTTCCTTTGTTTGAAATATTTAACTTGTTTTTTAAGAATTTTGCATCAATATTTAAAAAATCCAATTTTTTAAGTGATTCATCTTCAGAAATTTCTACTTCTTTTAGTAAAATATTTTCTATTCCCACAGCTTCAGTTTGTATAAAACATTTTCTACAAAAACAATCATCATTTTTCTATTTTAAAAATACAATGTTACTTACCGTGCTTCAAAAAAATTACGAAAAAAATTTCTTTTTTTTATTAGAATTTGAATCATAAGCGTTAATATCAAGAAGAAATAAAAATTTCTAATTTAAATTAATATTTTTCCAATTTGTTTAGTGAACATTCCACATAAGATTGAACATAAAAATGTAAAACTTTTTGTTTATCTTTTATATAAGAAATTTTATAATTATGATTAAATTACTGAAAAATTTGTACATTAATTCAACTTAAATATTTATATTTTTTTAAAATTATTTATTTCAACAACTAGAAGTTGTATTATATCTAAATAGCAAAAGTTTGTTGAACATTGAAATATAACTTTGTTTATTTTATAAATAAAAACAATCTTTTAGAAGTTGTAAAATTATTTTTTAGAATATTTATTTAAGTTATCACGGATATATTACAATAATAACTAAAAAAACAAAATCATTTAATATTATTTTTTATTAAGCTTAAAAAAATTACATTTAAATTACAAGATTTAAAATTTATTTTTTTTTAATAATTACACAAATCTCACCCGATAAAAATTAAGAATAAAGTTTTAATAATATCTAATTTATGAAACCTTTTAAGAATATTATTAATTAAAATAAACTTTACATACTATTTAATAAGGTAAAATACAGTGTCTTATGAGATCATTATTTTTTCATCTATTATATGATATATAAAAAGTTTCTACTTATCTTTGTATTCCATTCTTGTTACAAATTTTTTACGATTTAGAAAATATTGAAATCTTGTAACTATTTCATTTCTTACTTGTAAAGTTAGTTTGTTAAGAAGACAAGATATTGTAATAGAAACAAATACTACATTATAAAACCATATAAAAGAAAAATTTGAAAGCCAAGTTAATGTTCCATATTTTCCTAATAAATCAAATGTTGTTATTCCAAGTATTTTTGATGTTACCGGGAGAGCTGATGATAAACAAAGAATAAGTGTAGAATTTCCTATTACAGATGTCATTGATGTCATAGACTTTTTGGGTTTCATTCTTCTAAGAAAAGGAAGTGAATATACTCCCGCTAAAGATAATGCAAACATATACGTTATAACAGCTATTTCTATTGTTGACCATACTATTCCATTTACATGTCTTGAATTGACTTCAACTATTTGCACATAATGTGGTAAAGAACGAAATCCAAATAATATTGTTAATGTATTAATAGTTATCATTAAAACGAAAATTGTAGTCAATAAAAGTATTGCAATCATCAAAAGAGGATATTTTACCAGATTAAATGTTATCTTACAAATATTTAATAGTTGACCTATTCTTAAAGCACCAACATGACCATTTCTACTTGGATTTAATTTTTTAAAAAAACAATATTTATGAGTATCTTCAAATATTTCAATATTATCATTACTATCATTTGTAATAATTTCTACATTTCCACTAATTCTTCTTCGTAACGAAAGAGTCTTTGTTTTTTCTAATTTTTTATAAAATTCATGAGAACTTCTATTCCTATCAATACTATTTTCATTGGAGTCATTAATTGTGCTAAAAGAATAATTTATTGACTGTTGTTTTATCAATAAATTATATGACCAATCAAATATTCTAGAAAATCCAAATGGTGTTGAAATCAAAAACAATGTTAAACCAATTAATGAGCAAAACGAATAAATCATCGGAATATTAACAGATGTAAAATTAAGTACCGTTAAATGCAATTGTGTTATTCTTCTCCATCCTTGTATTGTTGTTGAATTATTAATCCCATCATTAGAAGAATACGTTGATGCAAAAAACATTGTATAACATAAATCTACTAAACATGTGATAATTATTATTAGGAAAAAAGATACACAAGCTGCTTCAATGACCCTTGATTTTAACCTTTTTCTTGCTCCATGAAATCCTTGGGATTCTATAAAAAAATAGGCAAATGGCAGTAAAATAAAAAGTGAAATATTTGAAAAAGTAAACACGTAATTCCACATTGTATATATCAAGTCCCAGTTCAACCATGCTATATAAAAATTATCCTTATAAACTTGTCGTATTTCAGTTCCTAATATAGAAAAAGGTAAAAGAAATATGGCAGATATTGCAGTTGCTAGTGAATTTGTACATATCCAGACAGCTATACGATAAACAAAATAATCTTCATCACCAGAATATAGTTCATCGAAATCAGATCTTGTTCTGTAGTATCGAATCACAGAATAACTACATAGATAAAACAATATATACACTAATAAACAAATCTTAAAATAAAAATTATATTAAATTTTAAATAATAGAAAAAAAAAACTTACAATTTGAACACGAACAGAATCATGAAATGCTTCTTCTTCCAAATAAAATGGATCATTAGGATCAGGGTCTAAACCACTTTGTGGTGGTTGGAGCATTATAGATAGCTTTTCCATATCTCATTTTCTTTAATATAATCTTCGTTAATCGAAGTATATACTAAAATAATTAATATTCAAAAGTTAGTATTATCACTTATAATCTGAAAATACACTTGTTAAAATAAATAATAAAATAACAATTATTAACGCTGTATAAAATAACAAAAATATTGTTAAGCAATTTAAAAAAAAATGCTGATATGGAAATATCTATAAAGTCAAATTAATAAATATTTTGAAAAAAATAGATAAACAATTCATCCATAGATAATTGTATTTTCCAAGAAATCATTATATTTTTAATTATATATTATGTATAAAAATAAATAATATTGGTAAAAATCTATTTGAAAATATTAAACAAAATAACAAATTAATAATAGCAAACTAATGATATTTTTAATATACAATTTTAAAATATTCCTATAGTGTATTAGTAATATTCAAAGATTACATAAATACTAATAATAATTGTATTGAAATAAGGTCAAAAAAAAAATTAAATCCATATTTTAAACAAAAAAAAAATAAATAAAAATCCACAAGCTTGATATGCTTTAGTTTTTAATTGGTAAAGTGCACTCTAAATAAAAAATATTAGAGACGTTTTATGCTTAACAAGAATATATTTAATATCATTAATAATACCATTAATATATATATATATAATTTTACTATAAATATTTACCAAATAAAAGTTTGATAGATTTTATTCATATAGCTGATAATATCACATTGTGGGAGCAAATACATTATTTTATTAAAATTATCAAGTAAAGTACAATCGGGTTTATATAAATTCAATTGAATTTCATATGAATATTTTACTCATAATTTACTAGATATAAAAATATTTCAAGTAGATTATATGTGTTATCACAAGAAATGGTCATTAATAATTTTACGTAAAATCTGGCTCCGCATTAATTGTGTAATATTTAAAGATAATATAAACTACTATGAAAAATGTCATAGATAAATATAGAGGAAAATACAATATAACACTACGTAATTATATATAAATCATCCTGCCTCCAGCTATAATTTCATAGTGTTAATATGAATATGCATTCAAAACCATTATTTTAATGTGCTCATTAAATAATTTTTTTTAATATAAAAATATATGATTACAATACAAAATTGTCATTTTGAATTTTGTTTAAGTTAACATAACTTTTGATAAAAATTACAATATAATCTGTTGACAAATACAACTATAGAAAAGTGTAAATTTTAAATTAAAAATTTTAAATAAACTACATTGAAAAACTTTTAACTATTCAGTGATAATTTATAAAATTTTATTGCTTATTTATATATAAAATGTCACGTGCCAGCAACATTAGAAATCATATCTAACTCAATCAAAAAGTAAATCTAGATGGAGTAATGGGTAATTATTAAAATATATAGTAGCATTTAACTTTGACAAATATCAAAAATGACTTAGTATCATAGTTATATATTTTATTGAAATATATATTTTAAATGTGATTTTATTTCAACAAACCAAAAATTATAAAACAATATTGAGCTGATTGATAAAAGAAAAAATATATATATAATAACAAAATAACAAAAAAAGAAGCATGTAATTTAATTTTCCACATATTTTTTATTTGTTATTTTTTATATATGACGATAATAAAAAAAAAAGATAGTACCTTATTAGTTAAACAAAATACATACACCCCATTAACATCGTATTCTCCCTCCTTTGTCAACAACAAAACTTGAAGTCTTTTCTTTTTTACTCAATTCGACTCTAAATATAACAACCAAGTAACAATGCTTTAAACATTCTTTATTCATATTATATATAAAAATAGTAGGGGGTGATGACGATTGTCCAATAATTGTCGCTGTGCATAAAGCCACGTTACCATTAAATGATGTGGTTGGTTGATTAATAAATGATAGAATGAAGATTGGTTGGTATTAATTCTATTGAATAGTCGTAGGTCAAAATTTTTTAGAATTTTTTTGTTGTAACACTAATTTGTAATATTATTATATATTTATATACAAAGGAAAAATAATTAATAATGACTAAAAAACAGTCTACATTAAATGTTCATGAACAAAAAAGTTGGTCTACAAAAGCTTTTCATTTAATATTGTGTACAACTGGTATTGTTTTTGGATATACTATTTTTGGGTATATTCAAGAAAAAGTGTTAGTTAGAATTTAAAAAAAAAAATTTAATTGATGTCTATTTTTTTTTAGATTTTTAACAAATTATGGAAACGAAGGAGAAAAATTTAATTACGTTTTACCTCTAGTCTTTTTTCAATGTTCTGTTAATGCTTTAACTGCCATGTTTTGTTCAAAAATTAGTGGAAATACAATTAAAAAGGATACAGTACCAAGGGGAAGTTATGCTATTATAGCTATTAGTTATTTAATAGCAATGCTTACTTCAAATTCAGCATTAAAACATGTACCATATCCTACTCAGGTGTTAGGAAAATCATGTAAACCTATTCCAATTATGATTTTAGGAGTTCTTTTTGCTTCTAAACATTACAAATTAAAAAAATATCTTTATGTTTTATTAATTGTTATTGGTGTAGTAATTTTTAGTTACAAAGGTAGCAAAGCAGGTTCTAAAAGTGGTTTTAGTTTTGGATATGGAGAATTATTGTTATTGATCTCATTAACTGCTGATGGAACTACAGGTGCTATCCAAGATAGAATAAGACGGGATCACTATAGTGATAAATGGGGAATGATGTTTTTTATGAATTTATTTTCATCAATATATTTATTTATTTATACATTTTATTCTGGAGAATTGATGGGTTTTTATGCCTTCATCCAAAAACATATGGAGGCTCTTTACTTGATTTTATCACTTTCTTTTGCATCAGCTTTAGGTCAATGTTTTATATTTAAAACTGTTACAGAATTTGGACCATTAACATGTTCAATTGTAACAACAATAAGAAAAATTATTTCTATTATTTTGTCGGTTGTTGCATTTGGTCATTATTTCTCTACACAACAAGCTATCGGGACAATTATTGTATTTGGAGCACTATTATTAGATGCTATAGAAAGCAAAAAAGCAGCATCTAGTAAGCAAAAAGTAAATTAGTTTTTGAGTGAAGGCAGACAAAAAGTATAAATTTTATACTTTTCAGAGATTCGTTTGAAAAAAAATGGTTGCCGTTACAATTAATAAAGCTTTATATTTTAGTTCCTTTTTTTTGTTTTGTTTTTTACTATTATTGGTGGAAATATACCTATTACATTGAAATTTATGAATAGGATTTACGACATCCTAGATTTTGTAAATTTATTTTTAATAAAAAAAGGTAACAATTCAATTCATAATTTTTTTCTATTTTTTGTAGAATATATGTTTTTGTTGCAATATCTTAACTGTTATATAAGTCAATGAATTTTTTGTAGTATTGTGAATTGCTAAAAATACAAATAAAGTTGATAGAAATTTTTTTATTCAATAATATTCATTTGTCATTTAATGAATCTTCATTTTGTTTTCTAAGTTAATAGAATCAAATTTTCTACAAAAAAATTATTCTTTTATATTATTTTTTTGAAATATAACCAATAATTAAAAAAAAATTTTTTTTTTGGAATTTCAAAATGAAATTACACTCATCTGATAGCCCTTGAAAAATGATAAATTTTAAATATAATCAAGGCTATATCAAAAGCAAAAATTAAGGAGTTGTAGGAACTCAAAGATAGAGGCGAAAGTGGGGAATATTTTTTGAAAAAATCCGACATCATTGATACAATTCAAAATGTTACAATTAAAACAACTGTTTTAGATCATTTTTTTGAGAGAAGTCGATTAAACGTAGTCTCATCTCCGTATCTTTTCTCGATCCCAAGATATGAGGCAAAATGTATTTTGAAAAAGTTTCAAGCATGAAACTCATAACTTGAGTAAATGAGCTCCTAGAAGCACGAGACTAGATGCGCTGGACTTCTTAACACATTTAAACTATAGTCCACGTTGAAAATATTTTCTAAATTTCAACCGTTCTTGAGATACAATCTCTGGTATTTTTGCGCGCCTAAATCTTTGTCATCATTTTTTATATCTTTTTAACTATTGGAGATATAAAAATGGTGTAAACGTAGACTATGCTTGAAAACTGATTAGTAGTTGATTCCAGAAAGCAGCTTGTTTCTATCTTCATTTTTAAAAGAGTTACAACCAAAGGCGAAAATTTTTTCTAAATATTCATTGTTACTGACTTCTCATATCTCGGCTGAAACTTGTCAGATTACAATGGGACTAGTTTCATTCGTTTACTTTTTAAAAATAGTTTAGAATAACTTGTTTATGTAAAAATATATTCAATTTTAACTGAATTTCACAATTAGTCCAAATATTTCTAACTTGATCTTCAGCATAAGTACTAAAAAAAATTTTTTTTTGGAATTTCAAAATGAAATTACACTCATCTGATAGCCCTTGAAAAATGATAAATTTTAAATATAATCAAGGCTATATCGAGACCAAAACTTGAGGAGTTGTGATGAGTCAAAGTTAGAGGCGAAAGTGGGGAATATTTTTTGAAAAAATCCGACTTCATTTTTACAATTCAAAATGTTACAATTAAAACAACTGTTTTAGATCATTTTTTTGAGAGAAGTCGATTAAACGTAGTCTCATCTCCGTATCTTTTCTCTATCCCAAGATATGAGGCAAAATGTATCTTGAAAAAGTTTCAAGTACGAGACTCATAACTTGAGTAAATGAGCTCCTAGAAGCACGAGACTAGATGCGCTGGACTTCTTAACACTTTTAAACTATAGCTCACGTTGAAAATATTTTTTAAATTTCAACCGTTCTTGAGATACAATCTCTGGTATTTTTGCGCGCCAAAATCTTTGTCATCATTTTTTATATCTTTATAACTATTAGAGATATAAAAATGGTTTAAACGTAGACCCTGCCTGAAAACTGATTAGTAGTTGATTCCAGAAATCAGCTTGTTTCTATCTTCATTTTTAAAAAAGTTACAACCAAGGGCGAAAATTTTTTCTAAATATTCATTGTTACTGACTTTTCATATTTCTTCTGAAAGTTTTTCTATTACCATGTGACTAGTTTAATTTGATTTTTCCTAAAAAGTTAGTACAGAAAAAATTGTCTTCATAAAAATACTTTTACTATTTTCAAATGTTTATAATTGGTTCAAACATTTTCAACTTGACTTGAAGCAAGAGTAGTAAAAAAATAACTTTTTTTAAAACTAAAAATATACATTCAAAACTAATAATTATACTTTATTTTGTCAAATTTTTTAGAACTTAAATTATTGTTGATATTTGAAAAGTAATTACTTCCCTTGTCTTAACTTATTCAAATTTACTTTTTATAGAGAAATTTCAATAGTAAAAAAGTTACCAGCAATTGTTTTTTAGTCAATTTTAATATTTTAAAAACTAAAAAATTGTCTTTTAAATTAAAAGTTATTTAAATTGATTTTATTAAAAAGTGCATATCTTTTTCAATGATTATCTACATCAATTAACTTTTTTTTTGTTTCACTTGACTGTGTAGTATAATGTTTTAATAAATATAACATTCATGAATATTTGTTTTTTTAAAGAATGACAAAGTGGAAAAAGTAAATTTTTCTATTGTAATTTTGAAAATTCTTTATTTAACTTTGTTACTACAATTGTATTTTGAAATTTATTTAATAATGTAAACAAAGATATTTTTTTTATCACTTAATATATTAACCTCTACAAATAATAATAATTTTTATTCTTATAACTATATATTTTATCAGCAAAATTTTGTTTTTAACATCTTGTTATTTATAAATGATTGTTTATTATATCAAATATATTTGTACTTTTTGACGTTCTTATCAAATATAATTACTTTTTTGTAATTATAAAATTAACATTTCGAAAAACGGTGTTTAATAATTATTCATTCTTTATTTTATTACTTGCATGTTTATATGCAAAAAAATGAATAGTTAATGATTAATTATTTCAACATTTCATAATATTTTATCATCAAAAGTATAATAAAGTTATTATTTTATGTTGATTGATAATTAGAAGAAAATTTTTTTAAGGGCAGAGAATTTAAGATCATATGATGTCGTTTATATATTCCATTGAAGGAATAGTATGTATAAAAATGGATACTCCATAAACGTTTAATCATTTCACTTTTTATTTATTACATTAAGATACAATTTATTGTGATTTTTTTATTTTCAATATATTAAATTTATTATTGATAAAAATTAATGAAGTTCATTTGGACTTTCTTCTTTTCTATTTATAATTATTTTTATATTATATTGTTTTTTAGGATACATGGCAACAGTAATCTTATTGGTTAAAGTTTTTTTTGGAAGTTTTATGAAACAAGTTCAAAAAAATCAACACTTTGATTATTCAGAACTTCTTAAAGTTTATAATTGTATGGTTCCAGAATTTTTATGTGTTGGTTCTCCAAATCTTTTTTTTAAAAATGATAAAGATGAAGTTGTTGAAATTTCTAATGAAGACACATTTTGGTCATATATTACTTTAGAATATCCAAATTTAAAAGATCAAATGAATATGATTCAAAATATTACTATTTCTGTTATTGTTAAAGATCGTGAAAATATTATAAATTATAGTTTATCATTACAAGAAGGTATTCTAAATAATAATTACTGTACAAGCGTTTTATATACTCCTATTGAATGTATCACTACTAATTGTGATTACGATCATTATCAGTATGATGAAAAAGCAAATAGCCATGTTCCTTCACATTTAATGTTAAGTAATCCAGAAACAGATACTGCAAATTCTATTCAAACGGAAACACTGGGTAAACCACATTTGCATAATATAAATATTTTGTTAAATGATTCAATAAATACTAATAAATCAAAAACTAAAAAATTAGATAATCGAATAATGCATAATCAATATTCTAAATTAGAAAAAGATATTATATTATTATCAAAAACAAATTCAATAAAAGAAATAAAAAAAAATTTATCTGATGTTAAAGAGAAAAGTGATACTTTTTTTAATGAAGTAGAAAATATTTCTATTAGTGACAGTTGTACAACGGTTTCTGATTTTGAAACTAATATTGAAAAAACAATTACTGCTTTTGAAATGCCTGAAGATTTACATTTTCCTAGTAAAGATAGTGAATTATCTTCATCATCATTAAATATGGAAATTATTGATTTTCGACCAGAAGCTAGTGATTTATCAAGTGATAGTGAATGGGAATCTTTAGACAAAGAGTTAATGTTTCAATTTTCAAGCCCTGAAATGGTAGAAGAAGAAAATTGTGTATTTGAAAATGATGATATTGATTTAAATGATTCTATTTCACTAATTAGTTCAAGAAATTCTTTAAATGACGACAATGTCAATAAAATGACAAAGATTTCTGAATTAGATTTTGATATTGTTTCTACTTATAGTAATGAAACAATAATCTCTGAAAAAAGTTAGATATGGAATTTATTTTATAATTTATAAATTTGATATATTCTAAATATTCTCTTTGTTTATTAATTTGGTAATTTATAAAATATTCTTTACCATATGATTGGGTAGTACATTTCCCTTCAAAATGACAATAATTATCAATATAATTATAATGAATATATTCATACAAAAAAGCTTAAATATAAAGGTTACGAAACATGATAAAACTAATCAAGACAATTTAAAGTTATTGTATTTTTATTTATTCACATTGATATTATAGAAACAAAAAACATGTATTCTTAAAGTATTATGTGTTCATAATTTCTAGTATATTGAAAATGTACTAATAGAATAAATTAACAAATGCGTGCAAAACACATATGTGCATATAAAATGATGAAGTAAACTTATTTTCTAATTTTAAAATATAGTTAGGTAAATTTTTAAAATCAAACAAATTTCAAATATTTCACCAAAAAAAATTCTGCTATTATTTTTATGATTTATAAAATATGTACTATGGTAATATTTTTATATTTTATTAATTTTCATATAAAAAAATTAACTTTTATTTGTGTAGTAGTTATTATAAAATTGTGATATATATATTTTTTATGAAGATACTAGTAATAAAGTAATAGAACAAAAAAATATCTCTTTTATTTTAAAATTTTTATAATTAAATTAATATATAATTATAGGGGATAAAAAAGTTTAAAACTTAAATGTCTCCGTTGTTTGCCTATAACCATCAAAAATCAAACAATCATCCACCGGAACATATTGTTTGGTTATCACTTTTATTACTTCTTGTGCAGCTATTCCACCAACAATTGAATTTATTGGTACTAATTGTGTCGTTCTACAACGAACAAATTCTGTTACTGCTTTAAGAGGCAACATCTTCATAAAACGTTCCAATGTCCAATTGCCCGTTTCTTCTTCATTTGAGATACAAGATGACTGTATTATTTCATTAAAACACATAAGCATTGATTCAATTAATTTATTTTCAAAAATCTCATCGGATGCATTAAGAATAGTTGGATCTTGTTCCGTTAACCAATCATATATTTTAAATATAAAAAGCCATGTAGCATTTAAATTAATAGTATTATCAAAATTATTATCATCCTCATCTGGAACAATAAATTTCAAAAACAATTTTTGAAGTTCTCCATCAAAAGTCTCCATAAATTTTGAACCATTCTGAATATCCATATAGGTAATATTTTTACAAATTTTCTGACACATTTCATCATTAAAATCATCCAGTTGTATGTTAACTGATCTTAAGAGATCCTGTCTTATAAGCTTAACCTTCTCAGCATCTTCAATAGCTTTTGATTTATAAATATTTAGTAATGTTGTATAATTTGTTGTATCACTTAACATATCAGGTAATGAACCCTGAACAGGTAACGAGTTATACCTTTCATAAAATATTTTGATAGCAGCAATATATGTCCATATAGGTTCTCTTGCTGCCATTATAATATTATTTGATCTATCATCATTAAATAATCTTATTAAACCATCAGGAAATTTAGGTTTTTTCATAAATCTAACAATATTATTAATTGCTTCTTTAAAATTTTCTCCCTCCTGTCCTTTATCATTAAATTTCCTTAAATCTAAAATATATTTTTCAAATTCTTTTTTTTCTTTAAATGATTCAACAAAAAATTTTTCATCAGGATGATCAGATAAATAATTTTTATATGCTTTCATAAGAATTATTGAAAACGGAACATGTGAATGATCACTATATGAAAGATTTTCTAAATCTATACTATTAACATATTCTTCTAATTCTTTCCAAGGATTTGTTAAATGTAAATCAATGGGATATTTATCTGATAATTTATTGTTTAATATAATATGTTCTTTAAATGATATTCGAATCATTCCCAAAAAACCAATTGTTCTAGAAAAAAATATAACAAAATTAAAAAAAAAAAATCTTACCTAGCAAGAAAAATCTTTTTTTCAACATCATCAAAAAATCTCATAGATGTTTCTGTTAAAGCAAACTCTCCACAATTACTAACAATAATTATTGATGCTTCCCATAATGTTTTACTAGTACTACTAAATACTTCAATTGGGCTTTCATTAACAACAAGACCTTTAACGGAAGGACTAAGTTGTAATAATCTTTCTTTAAGTACTTGTCCACGATTTTTTCCGATATCACTAGGATAGACAAAAAAGTTTGTATCAATATCCCTTTGTTCAACAATGGCATCATCAATAATAACAAATTCACTAATTCCAGCAAGAACAAGTGATTTTAAAATTTCAAATGCTAAACCATCACTTCCAATAATATGAATTGATGCATGATTTAAAGCTTCTTGACCATCCTCACCCCAAAGTCGAATTTGTCTATCGTAGCGATCTTGTGCCATTCTATAAATTATATAAAAACAAATAAACAAAAAAAAATATTATTAGCAATAAACTTTTAATTAAAAAAAATTAAAATAAAATTTTTTTATTAATAAATAATACATTTTTTTCATTTAAACCATTCATCTTCAATCTCCATTTCTTCATTAAATGTTGTAAAGATTCTTTTAGAACCAAAAAAATCAGTCACTCGAACTTTATCTATATCTTTTTCATATAAATCTTCCCTTACACCAACTGTTGATAAACATTTTGTTATAGGACATGATTCAAAAAAGTCTCTCATTGTAGAATTAGACTCAAGATTACTAACTTTATTCTTTAAAAATTCACTAACATAATAAGCATATCTATCATTGACATAAACACCAATATTATGATCAACTTGTAATGAATATGATTCTTCATGTGTTAAAGATGAACTTGTAGCAAGAACATTAGGTGTATTAATGGGAGTATACATTGACTCAGCATGACAAGTATCAGATATAAAAAGTAATTCATTAAATCTTCGTCTTTGATACATAGTTTCAATAGCATCAGCCATATCTTTTGAAGTTAATTCTTCATTATCCTGAAATTTTAAAAAATCTTCTCCACCATGACCAGTCAAATATATTAAAACATTTGATTGGTGATTAGAAAGTAATCTTTTACTTCTTGGAAGTGAAGGATGCACACGACCCGTTAGTACTCTAATAAAATTAAGAACAGTAACATCATAATCTTTATAATCAACTTCAACAGTAGATGAATATAAATTTTTATTACTTCCCGTCTCACCAAAAATTTTGCCTATAAAAATTAATATAAAAATAAATTAATTATTCAAAAAATGTCATTATTATATTTTTATAAACATGAACAACAATTCAATTACCAAAAATGACTTATGTAAAAAGAATGCTGAAATTCTTTTGATGGATTATGAAATTCAACTTAAAGCTCCTGATCCAAATAAACCTGAAGTAATTAAAGGTACTACTATGTATCAAGATAAAATAGTAAATTTTAAAAGTAGTGAAAAATACAAACGAATAGAAGAGGTGTATGATTATAATCCAAATTGTCCCTTAAGTATTTTATATAATCCCAATGTTAAAGAAGTAGCACTAGAATCACTTTTGATGCGAGCTCGTCTAAAAGAAATAGCAACTATAAAGTATATTAAAAGGTATTCTAATAGTAATCTATATAAAGTTAATTCAGTACCTTCTGAACCCAAAATATGTTCAATTGAAATTTTAACTCCAAATTCATTGATTCCAATGTTTATTACATCCTATCTAGTTGGTAGTCGTCAACAAAATGGTGAATGGAAAATGTTAAAAAAATCTAATATATATGAAATAGAAGTGGGTTATAGTTTTGAAATTAATCAAGCAGTCTCAATAAAACATTTTGGTGTTAGGGGTGAAGCAAAGTTATGTGATGCAAGAGATGTTTTTAAGATATGTGAAAAATTTGAATTCCCTTGGAAACGAGTTAAATATAGTTTAGCTTTTGGATTCCATCAAGCAATAAAAACAAGTATAGGTGAAAAATTAATTTCAACATCAAATAAAGGTAAGCAATTTTACAGTCATCAAAAAAATAATGCGGTGATAAAAAATATTTCTGAGAGTCACCCAAAACACAATGTACAAAGATTAAATAAATCACTCCTTGGGCATCTTCAATTTTCAGAAGTAATTAAAATACAGAAAATTGCTAAGAATGTCAGTAATCCACTTAAAATTATCAATGAATTAGAATAAAAATCTTAGGTTTTGCACTATGATACTAAATATGAAAAAAAAATTTAAAACTTTTTAATTATTTAATATAATCTAATAGTTTTCATAACAAATACTAGCTTAAATTTCTCCTACTTTTTACAATAACATAAGTTATATAAATAAAAATTATTAAAATATAATGTTTTGTATATAACGTCTTACAAATATTTAATAAGTTTTTTTTTTAATTTTAATATAAATACCATTTTTAATTATTAATTATAATACTATGTACATCTTATCAAAAATTCTATGAATATTTAAACACTTGGCAAAATATATTTACGAATAGTTTAAAGAAAAAAAAAAACATACCAGCATAAGGATTTCTAGCATTACAAGGAATGTTATCAGCCATCATCAAAATAATATTTGAATCAGGAATTCCTAAACTTTTAATTCTATCATACAACAATAAGACATTTGATGCATGCCTATAATTCTGCCAAAATCTTGATGTATCTACGAGAACAGCCCAATTATTTACATGAGTAGGACTTTCAAAGAATTTTTCAATTTTTAAAACAATACTTTTATCATCGCATTTTAAAATCTGTATTAAATAAATAATTAAGAAAACAAATAATGAAGCATTAAAAAACATGCTCCAAAATTAGTAGTAATCTTAAAATGAGATAACATTAATTTACAAAGATACACAACACCAATATCGTTTAAGGAGTAAAGTTGTATTTAGACATTATTTGAATTTTCAATTGTCTACTAACAGTTTCATAACATACTATATTTTTTTAAAAAAATGTCAAAACAAAGATTAGATATATCTAATTTAAAAAGAAAAGGGTAAGTCTTTTATTTTTTTAAAATTAATTTTTTAATACTAATTTTATCTTTTTATAGAAGCGATGATATTGAAGAACTTTCATCATCTATTAAACGTAATATTGAAGAAAATTTTGATAAGATAAATTACTTTACTGGAAGAACATTTTCTCCAAAATATTATGAAATATTGGCTAAACGAAAGGAACTTCCTGTTTGGGTATATAAAGAAAAATTTTTGGAATTGTTAAGTTTGAATCAATTTGTTGTTCTTGTTGGTGAGACAGGATCTGGAAAAACTACTCAAATACCACAATGGTGCGCAGAATATGCAAGAGTAAAATCTGCTGAAACTGGAAATCGCTTAAAAGTTGCATGTACTCAACCAAGGCGTGTTGCAGCAATGAGTGTAGCTGAAAGAGTTTCTGAAGAAATGGATGTTACTTGTGGAAGTGAAGTTGGTTATACTATAAGATTTGAAGATAATACATCTGAAAAAACTATATTAAAGTATTGTACTGATGGTATGCTTTTAAGAGAAGCTATGGCTGATCCTGAATTAAAAGGTTATAGTGTAATTGTTTTGGATGAAGCACATGAAAGAACTTTAACTACAGATATTCTTATGGGTTTGTTAAAAGAATTATCTGCCAAACGAACTGATCTAAAAATAGTAATTATGTCTGCAACATTAGATGCAGAAAAATTCCAGAAATATTTTAATAATGCACCATTTTTAAAAATTCCTGGAAGAACATTTCCAGTTGAAATTTTTTATTCAGCTACTCCTGAAAATGATTATTTGGATGCTGCAGTTAGAACAGTTAAATTTATTCATCAAACAGAGGAAATTGAAGGAGATATACTAGTATTTTTGACTGGACAAGATGAAATAGATGAAGCGTGTAGAAAAATTGAAGAAGAAGTAAAAAGTATGGGAAATTTAGTTGGTCCAATTTCTTGTATTCCATTATACTCAACTCTTCCACCAGACCAACAAAGGAGAATTTTTTCCAAACCACCAAAAGGAACAAATGGAAAGATAGGAAGAAAAGTTGTTGTAAGTACAAATATTGCTGAAACATCATTGACAATTGATGGTATTGTTTATGTTGTTGATGCTGGTTTTTCAAAACAAAAAATTTATCAACCTAAAACACGTATTGAATCATTGGTTCCTGCGGCTATATCTAAAGCTTCTGCCAAACAAAGAGCTGGTCGTGCTGGAAGAACAAGACCCGGAAAATGTTTTAGATTATATACAGAGGAATCTTATAATACTATTATGAGTGCTCAAACAAGTCCTGAAATTTTACGTGCTAATATTAGTTCTGTTTGTTTACAACTTCTTAAACTCGGTATCACAGATTTAGTTCACTTTGATTTTATTGATCCTCCAACACCATTGTCATTAGTTAGAGCATTAGAGTTACTTCATAATTTAGGAGCTATCAATGATGAAGGTGAATTAACAGATATTGGAGGTTTAATGTGTGAATTTCCTTTAGACCCGCAATTGTGTAAAACTTTAATCACTTCTAACAAATATTCTGTACCACGAGAAGTACTAACCATTGTTGCTATGTTATCTGTTCCACCGGTCTTTGTTCGTCCCACCAATGGTAGAAATGAAGCTGATAATGCTAGAAATAGATTTGCTTTTTCTGGTAGTGATCATTTAACATTATTAAATGTTTACAATCAATTTATAAGAAATGGTGAAATACCACAATGGTGTTATGAAAACTATCTTAACTTTAGAACATTATCTAATGCAAAAAGTATTAGAACTCAATTAGAAAGAATTATGGAACGTTTATCTTTAATGAAAAGACAACTCAATTTTTCTGATACAGATTATTATAATAACATAAAAAAATCTATCTTATCAGGCTTTTTTACGCAAGTTGCTTTTCGTGAATCATCCGGTCATTATACAATTGCTAAAGAAGGGCAACTTGTTGTTATCCATCCCAGTTCAGTTGTAAATACAAAACCTGAATTTTTATTATTTAATGAATATATTCAAACAAGACAAGATTTTGTCCGTTGTTGTACAGAAATTCAACCTGAATGGCTTTTACAAATTGCTCCACATTATTATGATGCTGAATCTTTTCCTCCATCAGAGTTAAAAAGACGTCTCTTAAATATTGAAAAGATGATGAAAAAAGGAAAATAAAAAATTTTAATTGTTAAATTGTGATATTTGTTTTTAATTTTATCTTTGTATTTTATTTGTAAACAAGTACACGCAAAGTGTGCACTTACCCGCAGGACATAATGGGTTATCTATAAACTATTTAACTGCAATTATCTGTAAAATTATATAAAATTCAGTATGAAACATATTTGTATTTTTTAAATTTAATAAAATTTGATTTCTTTTTATAATTTTTTACATCTATACTAAAATAAAGTTTTATTATTTTAGTTGTTTCCATAATTTCCCTAAATATTTTATAAAACTTTCTTTAACAAAATAGATAAAATTTTTTATATACTTTTGTTTTTTAACTTTGGTTACTGTTGTTTTTATGGTTATCACTGATCTTTATTTATAATAAATTAAAAAAAAAATTATTTCTATCCCTTAGTTTTTATTATTTGGCATTATATGATAATATGTAAAACACTAGATACAATTATAAAAGAATAAATTTCAAAATTTTTTAATATCCAATAATTTTATCCCTTGAATTCAATAATATCTTTATATGCATTAAAAAAGTTAATTATTATTTTTTTATTGAAGAGTTTTTATTGGTATAAAGTGTAAAATTGAAAAAAAAGAATGATGCTTTTATTGCATTGATAAGTCTTTTTAAAAATTATGGAAATTTTAGGTCTAACTTTAAAAACTTTTATCTTGTTTAAAAAATTATTATATGCGAAATGCTAGCATCAAAAACGGTTTCTCAAACCTTTTTTACCATTAGGATAAATTTTACTTTAAAATAACTGGAAACAACAATTTTGCAGCAGATGCTAATGTTGTTATTTTTTGCGCTTTATGCTGCAATATTAGTATAAAAAAATTATTTTTTTTAAAAACAATTACGCTTATCGTTGATTGTGTATTTTTTTATTTAAAAAAAGTTTTTTTAAATATTAAAATATCAAAAATAATTTTACACAACTTATTTCTCCTCTGTATATATAAAGAATATAATTTTTAAATAATAATTAATTTTAAACAAATACCAATCCAATAGTTTAATTAATAATATTCTATTATAAACAAATATGCTTAACTATTTTAATAATAAATATAGTTATTGTCATGTTAATATCTTTTAATATCGGTTGTTTACATTTTTTTTATTTTACTTGTAATACTTTTGTTTGATTATGGTAATTGTATGCTTACCATGTTAAGAATATACATAAATGAGTTCGTTCTTACTTAGATAAGATTGTTGATTATACATAAAAAGACATTAAATGGTTGAAAAGGAAAAATATCTTATGATAATATATGTTATAAAGATAAGAATGATGAGAATTAACTTCTGTAACTTTTATATTACAATTTATTTTATTCAAAATTTATATATTGTTAAAATATTCAAGTACAATCATATTTATTTAAATATTTTTTATTGTTTTTTTTTTGTTTAAAAAAAAATCTTAACTATAGTAAAATTTTAAATTGAATTGAATTACAATAGTAAAGTATTTGTAAGCATGCACTTTTTTTTCTATATTCCCTTTCTCTTTGATTTCTGGTACTTTTTCTTTAAATAAACTGATATCGCTTGCACTTTTACTAATGATAGATTCAATTTTACAAAAATTTACTTTTATCTTTTCGACTGCCTTTTTATTACTCATTAAAGTATTTTTTAAAACTTTTTTAATTTTGGTAATTTCAGACAAAATCTTTTTTTTTTTTTGCTTCTACTAATCCATTTGCAAAATTTACTGAAGATGTAATTTTTACCCCTTCATAGAAAACTGTAGCACTTTGTCATCTTTCTTAGTGAATAAATTTTTCTATGGAGTTCTTTAACTTTAATATTAAAAACAGCTTTTTTTCCCCAATTTTGCCTATAACAAAATATTACTTAAAAGTTTCGGCAAATTCTTCAAATATCTTTTTTGATGGATCAAATGCATCTATTTTTGATAAATTCATATTTATAACTCTATTACCAACAGATCAATTTTCTCTTTCAATAATTTTAGAAAATTCTTCATCTTGAATTATTATTTTCACAAAATAAATTTCTTTTTCTGAAATTTTATCACTTCTTATTAACTTGTTTTGCATTCACACTACCAAGTACTCTTTCACTCTTTAGAAGCATAAATTATCTAATCATAAAGATTTTCATTAAAATTAGTCTTTGTCGGTTAAAATTTATTACTATATTTTTATCCCAGTTGCAATGATTATTTTTATACATTTCTGGAATTCTTTCTCTTTAAAAAACTATTTATTTAAATATCAAAAAAAAATTTTTTTTTGACAAAAGTTGGTTATATTTCTAATGTCCAACAATACATATAAATAAGTAGTCATATGATTTACAAAAATAATAACAAATTTAACTGCAATTTATCATAGTTAGCTTCAAAAAAAAATCACTTATTATACAGTCCATTAATAATAGTCAAAGAAATGTAATAAAAGTAAAATTTTTATTTAATTTAATTGAGTACAATTCTCCGAAAATAAACAATTGAATACATATATAACAAAATTAAATTAAGGATATTAACAATATTTATAAAATAATTATTTCATTAATTTCTCGTCCTTATATATGTTTAACTCCGAGTTCTACAATATTCTTGAACCCTTACTATGCTCTTTACTTCTAATAAATGTCGTACTGAATCGCCAGTTATATACTAGGTGATGTTCCACCATGTCCCTTCTGTTTTTCACGTCTATCTTTGGCTCTCCTTAAAATAAATTAAATTATTATTTAAAAAAAAAATATACTGTATTTTAATTAGATGATACTCTTTATATTCTTTGTCTTTTTAAATCTTTGTTTTTTTTTTGTCTCAAGTCTTTGTTTATACAAATAAAAGGATCTAAGTTTTATAGCATGTCATTGGTAAGAATTATAGGGGGAAACAGTCTCTATTTCTATAGAAGGCGGCGTATGTCAGAAGATTTTCCTTAATTTTATACGATGACCAGAAGAGAAATTAGGTATTGTTTTGGATATGGCTTAAGTTGTAAATCATTTCTCAATAGACAAGGTATATTTAAAAAACATATGTTTTAACGTATGGATGTATGAGAAAATTAAATTTAAAGATAAGAAAAATTTGAAGTTTATAAATTATTACCCTAAACATTCATAGAAAAAAAAATTTTTTTTTTATTTTAGATGTTTGTAAATAAATTATTGTACTTTTACAAAAGGTAATGTTTCACTTCTCCTTACATCATTCTTTAAATAGAAATGTCAATCCTAATTTTACAACTATCTCATAAATATTTCTCTTAAAACTAATAATTACTCATGATATCGTAAAAATTTTCAACTTATTATCAACCATAAAAAGTTTCATTCAAAAAGAATAAAACTATAAAATTTTACTTAGGAATATAATTATCCTATATCATAAAATAATGAAGTAAATAAATACTCATAATTAGGATCATTTTAATGATTACTTAATATGAATGTTAACTAAAAAAAAATTATAACTTTTTTTTTTACATGATATAGAAATATGTATTTAGGTGAAAAAGATTTAATATAACAATTATTAAACTATTTACAATAAAAAGGATACTATTTCGTAAAAAAAAGAAAGATTACTCTTATGTATACGATATGATATCCTTTACATCTTATCGGCTTATTTATTGCGTTTATATGTGATCATATCGTCACATTTTCATTCCACTAACTTTATGATGTTAAGAAGGTTATAAAAGTTTTTTTTTATTATTCTTACATCGCGCCTAATAAATCATTAAGTTTTTTAAAATGCCGAAATAGTGTTTTGATAGTGTGTTAATTTTCAAAAAAATACTAACAACAATGACAGGAAGTATGTTGTGTGAATAAATAAGGACAAAAAGAAAATTTTTTTTTTATTACAATAACTTACCTATTTTGAAACCATATCTTTATCTGTCTTTCAGTTAATTTTAAATCAAGCGACAATTGTGCTTTACGTTCTGCATTAATAAATTGCATTGTTCTGTATTCTTTTTCTAATTCCAAACGTTGAAAATCAGTATAAACCATACGATATTTATCTGATGTTCGGACTCTGACATCTTAAGTACAAATTAATAAATATTAAAAATAATGAAAAAAAAAACATACTATTGGTTCCTGGTCCAGTTCTGTATGGTGGATCATGTGTTAAATGACTATCATTTTTAATAACTTTATTTTTTAAATTATTTATATTTGACATTTTCCATGGATAATTTCCAGTAAAAGTATTTCCTTGTGGTAAAATAACATTTTGATAATTATTCCATGCTGCTGCTGTTAAACTTGTACAATTATTCATATCACTATTCTTATAATTTGATAATGCTTGTGCTGTAGATGTTGATGGAAATGGATCTGTTGGATAGGGTATACTATTATCATAAAATGAATTAGCAACTGCAAAATTGGCAGCATTATATAATGGATCAACAGGCCATTTAAATTGGTCAATATTCATATTGAGATGATTTTGTAGCATAGCAGTATGATTACTTAAAACATTATTATCAATCATTCCTGTTGATGTATTATTGCTAATTGTAGAAGTATTATTTTGACTAGAAATTGTATTATTTTGTTGTGTAGAATAATTTGTCCAATTTTTAGAATTATTATCATTTAAAAGTGGTTGTGCATTAGTATTATAAAAATTATTAGTAGTAAATGTATCTTGTGGTAGAAATGATACGTTAGTACTAGCAATATCATGAACCCCACCTTGTGAAGATAGCATTGTCATATTGCTCTAAAAGAAAAGAAAATATTAATAAGTTACATATTTTTTTTTTTAAAGATTATAATTTCTATAGTGTAAGAGAAAATTGTATATTAATTTGAATATATTATAATAAAAAAAGTAGAGAGACAAAGAGGATACTTTTAAAGGGGTAACAATATATGGTACATAAACTAAAATAATGATAAGAATGATCATAAATATTTTTTTTTTACTATTAATTTCTTGGATATATTTATTTATTTAAAAAAATAATAAATAAAAGTCAACATAAATCTATCATAAAGGTAAAAATTTAATATGTTAACTGATAAAATTAACATATTATTATATGTTAATGTTTTATTTAATGATATGTATAATAAATATTTTGACATTTTGAAGCTTATTATATAAAAATATTAATTAAAGTTACATTTTTATGATTTGAATTATCACGAAAATGTAACTAAAATAATAAAAATATAATAATAAATTTATTGGATTTTTAAGTTTTAAAATAATTTTAAAAAAAAACTTAACTACAAAAGATAACTAAGAAATGAATTTAATTTTTAAAAAAAGATTTAACTTTTGATAGGTAAGCAATAAATCAAATTAATTAAACAAAAAGTTAAAAAAAATATGATAATAATGTTGATGTTAAAAATGGTAATGGAAAATGTCGGTGTATAACTTTGATAATGATGGACATATCATATCAAAGAAGTTTTAATATTTATATAGCAAAAAAAGTTAAAAGGTATTTATTCCGAAATTTTTTTAGTTTAATTAAATCAATGAATATTCAATTAAATGAATTTTTTAAAAAAAAATAAAAAAAAACTCTCATGGAGTTAAAATAAAAGTAAAATACATCTACCGACATTTTAATATTCCTACTTTTTTTTTATACCACCCTCATTAAATATAAAAAAGTAAGGATTAACTGATCTTGTACTTATCATACATTAAAATGTCTCAACATCTTAAACGGTTAATAAGGAAATCCCGCGACTTAATAGTTCAATGAGGTAACAATGAATGATTAAACAAATATGATATGACACCTAAAATAGTAACTAATAGCGGTATGTTCCAAATAAGGATGCTAATATATCCTATCTTTCGGTATGCTTTCTTTAATCTAAATGAATATTTTTTTTGATGAATTAACATTAATCCAGAAAGATTTAACCGTACCATGACCTGTAAACAAATGACAATGAATTTTTATCTATCCTTTTTTTGTATTTAAAATGAAAAAAAAAATGGAATTTAGAAGATTATGGAATTTTAGGAACCATGTAATAATATGAATGTTAAGAGAAAAGAAAGTAGGATTGTTATGACTGTACAATTTAAAATTATTAACCACGCCTTTATTTAAGGGAACTTTCTCAAATAAAACTATCTTTCAAGTTCTTAATAAAAGGCAATAATAAATTTTAAAGAGGATACCTATTGACCTTATGATAAAATTAAAAAATATTATATAAAAATTTTTACAATATTTTATGGAATAATAATAATAATATAATATAAAAATAAAAGGACATAAGTATTATAATAAAAATGATCAGATAATTAAAGTTAACAAAATACATAAACCTACTTTATATATACGTAGCTGATCATTTCAGTAACGAGGAGGAAAGTTTGAAATTTTCCTCAAAGAATACAATAAGTTATCTAACATTTCAAAACATGATATTCATATGAAAAAACTTTCTTCAAGCAAAAATAATTGTTTTATGTACATGAATGGACTGTTAATATCTGTTAAAATAACTAGAAGATATAAAAGAGTGGCTTGTAAATTAAAAACTAAAGGCTTTTTATGAAGACAAATAATTGAATTAGGAGGCTGTAAAAAATGAAAGAAGCTTTTTTACTGACAGTCATACATTGAAATGTCAAGAAGAGGTCAGTTAATGTTTGAAGGAATGTTATGATTTGCTTCAAGTTATATAAACTTATTTTTTCTTAAGGATAAAATTTTTTTACCTACTGTAAAATTACTAGTTTAATAAAAAATTAAAAAAAAAACTTTTTTTTTTAGAAAATTTATTTGGTAATAAAAAAAAAAAATAAATATCCAAGACTCAATCTGATAATATATCTTATTCTATTTTCTATCATCAATATTAGCCTTATAATTCAAATCATTCTTTAATCTTTCCGCTAACTTAGAATATCCATTCTTCAATGATCATAAATATTTTCTCTCCACCTCTTTTGTTAGTTGATATTCTCTATCTTATTACTTCTATAAAAAGTATATATTTAACCTTATTCTGATCCTCAATAAAATTTTTAAATAACAATAGAATTTAATGTGTTTGTTTATTTTATTGAGATTTATAAAATTTAGCTTGATATTAAAACTTAAAAATGGTAACTTGCGTCATAATACCATATCTTTGATACACATGTAGAACCGCTTTTGGAACAAAACACTATAAAACAGATTATTTAAATTGTTCTATTGTATTGTCGGTACAGTAAAGGAGTGTTAAGAATTTTATTATAATACAAAGAAGTAGAAAATATATCGGTTATTTGGAATACAAGATTTTTACAATGAGAAAAGATCACTTATAGATAATACTTTTTTTTTTTTGAAATGATAATCTACAAAATTATATATATATCTATATTTGTTTTCTAAATATGTCCACCTTTTGTTTCAATTTCTTCTATATATTTTAAAATATTTGTTGATAACCATGTAATTCCTGCTTCTAAACCATCTCCTGTTAATCCACAACATGATTCTATATGCCAATTTCTACTTCTAATCAAATCTAGACCTAATGATTGTGATATTTCTGATGATGTTAATGCTTCTTTTTCATCAATTTTATTAGAAAATATTAAAATTGGTATCTAAAATAATATATTACTTTTTACAATATGCTATTTAAAATTATGTGTTTCATAAATAAAAAAAAAATAATTTACAACATATTGATGGAATTTTAATTTATATACAGTCAAAAAAAAAGATAATTAACATTGTAAAATTAATTAAAATAAAATAATTCCCAACATAAAAAAAATAAATAAAATAATCAAATGGTATTTTATACTAACCTTTTTATGCATAACATCTTTGTGATCTAAAAGAATCCATAATTCATCTCTGGCAACGGCAACACGAAGGCGATCAACACTATCAACAACAAAAATAATTCCTTGAACATTTTTATAATAATTCTCCCAAAGATTTCTATATTTACTTTGTCCAGACATATCAAAAGCTGTAAATGTAAAATTGGCATTTGTAAATTTTTCAACATTATATCCAACTGTTGGAACAATTGTCATACTTTGGACCTCCTGTGATTTTAAATGATTTAATATTGTTGTTTTACCTGAATTATCCAAACCAATAACAAGAATATTCACATTACGTTTACCAAATCCAAGAAAATTACCAATTGATGAAAAAAAACCCATATTAGAAATAGTATTTTATTTTTATAAAGAAACAAAAAGATTGTAAATTATTTTTTTAATTGTTACTATGGTTACAATAAATCATTTAAGAATTAAGTTGTAAATATATATATATATATATTTATGTTTAACCAGTCATATCCCTTTTCCGTCCACGAAGACGTATCTCATCTAACTTTGTTAATACTTTTTTACCAAATTCTGCATTATAACTTTTGTATCCATCCAATAATGAATCAAAGAAAAATTCCAGTTTATGGTGTGTTGATTTAAGTGCTCTCTCCATAACATACAAATCAACAGCTTTATTTTCAGCAGAATTTTTATCCATAAATGTTAGACCAAAGTCAATAATATATATACCTTCAAGTGTAAATAATTCATTGTTGATATCTATATTAGAAACAAGTAAATTTGATGTTGTCAAATCACCATGAATTATATTTTTTTCATGCATCTTCCCTAATATTATTCCTAATTTTTTACTTAAATCTTTTAATATTCCCTAAAAAAAATTTTTTTTTATATTATATAAACATTAATTATAATATAAACATACTTCAAATTTAGTGATATCATTAAATAAATTTTCTCTTAAATTTTCAATATATGTTTTCATTACCATTGTCTTTTCTGTTAAATCTTCCATAATAATAAAATTACTAGGTTCGTTTACATAATATATCTCCGGAACAGAAATACCTAAATCTTTGCACCTATTTATACCTTTAACTTCTGCTTTCCTTCTTTCAACAATTAATTTTTTATCCAATGTTTCATGTCGATATGTTTTTTTAAATCTTTCTTTTAATATACTTTTATTTTCATTATATTTACAATGATATAATCTTGCTTCAGCACCCTGTTTAAATGGTACACTCTCACAACAAAATTCTTCATCATTAGGATTTTTAATGTTTCGATCAACAAACATTTTTTTTATAATATAAATGATAATAAAAAAAAAAGGAGAAACAAATAAAAAGTTTACTCAAAATGATAAGTTATTTAAATAAAATTTTAAAAACATTCTTGTTAAGAATAACTATAAAAACTCTACTCCAAACATTATTTACCTTTACATTAATATTTCTAAACATACTTTAAAAAATATTATATTTGTATTTATAAATATATATATATACTATTTGTGATAATGTTATTTTTTATTTTATAAATATTTAGGAAAAAACATTTATGTTATTTTAAGGTATATAATAATATTTTTAATGTTAGTATTATTTATTTATATACTTATTTATAATATCAACATATCTATCTTTGCATTTTTTTTTTAATTATGATTGATTATTTTAATATCTTAAAATAACATAAAAATTATAGTTGTTAATTTTTATATTAAAATGAATTACATTTATTTTAATATAATAATAATTTATTATTTATTTTATATTTTAATTACTTTTATAATTTGTTATTACTAATAATGTAATATATATGTATATATATTTTATCATTTATCAATATTTTTTTTTTTATTAATTTTAGAATGGAAGATGATAATTCTATTGATATTATAAAATGGATTTTTAAAGATGATACAAATTGTAATTTTCAAGGTAAACTTGGTATAAAAATTGGTGAAGATATCATTCCCTGTGAGGTATATTTTTTTTTCTATTAAATTTAAAAAAAAATTATTTTTTTTAAGGTTAAATTAAAAGGTAATTTATTAGGAATAAAATCATTAGATAAACCAATAGAACCAATGTTAATTGTTATGGAACGTGTATCTGTTGAGAAGATTGAGGAAGATGAACTTTCTTTTTGTCTTGTTTACTCATCTGGAAGGTTAAAATTTATAGCAAATTGTCCAAAGGATGTTGAAGATTGGATTGTTGAATTGGCTGTTTGTACACATCAGATGGCTCAAGCTGAGTGCGATCAAAGTGCTTATAAATATTTTAATTTACCTTCTCCAAATGAATCAAAAGTATTACAAAATTATGGTTCTTCTAATCAATTAATATTTCTTGCTAATCCCTGTCGAAAATGTCATTCTTTTGCTATATCACAGACACGACACCTACCTGCCAGGAAGATTGTCGTTGAAGAAATTATGTATGAATCAAAATTATGTTTTATCATGGCAACAGAATTATTAAATTTATTTAAAAAATGGAATTTTGAGGCATTAGAAGAGATGAATTTACGTATGAAATATTTTTCAAGTACAATAATGCAAGAATCTGTAAGGAATGCTGTAAGATATATGAATGAAAATGATGAATCATATGCTCGTGTAATAGAATCAATATCAATATATAGTAAAGGGTTTTTTAAAACATCACTTGATAAAAATAGAATAGATTTAGCAGCAGCTCCCGTCAATTTACATGTTCAATATTTTATTGTTGAAAATGAAAGTACTGGATTTTATATAACACATGGTGCACCAACAGCTTATCCATTAAAATATGACAAGGGTGGTTTAAGTAGGATAAAAAATAATTTTGCTGAAATGTTAGGTTCCCCAATTTCTATTGATCATACAATGGAGAATCGTTATTATCGTCGAAAGAGAGATTTGCTTAAAATGAAAAAACAGATAGGTGAGATGTATCAACAAATTGATACAAAATGGGATACTGATACATATGAAAATTCTGTTAAAGTTGCTGTTAAAATATTAGGAGATATAAAAAGAATTCATGAATCGTTACTTGATATTATAAATTCATTTCCTGATTTACCTAGTCTAATAGATTCATTATTTGAATTTGGTAAAAAACGTGAAAATTTTTATGGTAAATCTAATAAATCATTTAATCAAAAATCAAATAATCCATTTTCAATTGGTGATACTTTAACAAATCAACTTGATAATATTGATGCACAAATTATATCACTTAATACAAAAGTTGATGCTATGGATAAATTAAAAGATACAGAAGAAAATAAAAAAGTTTCAAAAGAGATGACTAAAAGTTCATTAAATTCTTCATTAGATGTTTTATTACATCTATCTCAATCAATTCTTCAAGCACAATTATATTCATTATTGTATGCTCTTAATAAAGGATCAATATCTCAGGCATACTATCAATTACAATTACGAAGTGATTTTGTTTTTTCACAAGCAGTTACAATTTTAGCAACAGCAATATTAACAAAAATTGAAAGATCCCAAACACCAGATGAGATAAGTTTTTGGGATATTTATCCACCAATAATAACATTTTTTGGATTTCTTTCCTGTTATGGTGATGAAAAAGGAATGATGGAAGATTTTAAAGATGTTTGTAATAGTTTAAATGAAAAAGTTGTTTTTAAATTTATTTCACATACCTCATCTATACAATCAAATGTTATACCAATTATATCTGGTGATAGAGGTCAAATGATAATATCATTATCAATGCCTGATATATTAATGGAAAAATTACCTATTAATTTAAGGAATGGTTCTTTATTGAGACCATGTGTTATATATTGGAATTTAGGTATTAATCATGAGGCATCATTTAGTGGTTTATGGTTTAATAATCAAAATAATTATGAAGAGTATATTAATTTATCTGCTTTTCAAAGTATTACAAATTATTTGGGAGGTTTTCCTTGTAAAAATGAAAGAATTGAAAGTTTATATAAAAAATTAGAATTTGAGGTAAAAATATCTCCATCAAATAAGAATGTTTCTTTATTTAAAACTGTTATGTCATTAACAACAGCATTAAATGGAATTAATTGTTTATCATGTAAATCAGGTAAAGATCGTACCTCAATGGCTGTAACATTAGAAGAGGGAAGATTATTAAAAGAAACATGTGGTGTTAATGATGATCAAGTTTCTGAAATGATAGTATGCCTAAGAAGAGATGGTGTTAGAAGAGAAAATTGTCGAAAAAATGTTAGTAAACCAATGTATTCTTTTAGTTCATTTCAAATGCACTTTCTTCCACCTGAATTTCGCCCACCAACGGGAACATTTACCCATGGTGTTTCAAGTTAAGTGTGCCTAAAATCTACTTTTGCAATATTTTTGTTTTTTTGTCATTAAGCCTTATAAAAAAAAAAATTAATATTTTAAAATAGTTATTATTTCTTAATTGCCATCATTATAAATTATAAGATATGTCAAACTTTTTTACTTACGTATCATGATTCAATTTATTGATGCCTATTAAGTGATAAATAATTTTTTTTTAATATTGTATAAAATGAAACTCTCTTAAGAATTATTTAATTTATTTTAAAAAATATTTTTTTTTTCAATTGAAATATATATATACATTATTTGTTTTGTAATTTTAAATTTATAAATATTACAAGTGTTTAACAAACAAAAGTTTATAAATCTTGTTTTTAAAAATAAAATTGTAAGTAAAATTAGGACTAAAATATTTATCAAAATATATAATTTAAAAGAATGAATTAAATGTGTATTATAATTGTATTTTTGTTATTTATTCTTTTAAGTATGATTAATTATTGTTAATATGTAAATAAAAGTTTTTATTTTTACAAATGTTTTATTATACTAATAAGTTAATAAAAAATTATTTTAAAATTATACTATAATTTTAATATTTTATTTTGTTAGATAAAACAAAATAATATAATATTATTTTAGTAAACAAATTATTTTTATATATGTTATAATAATTATATTATTAAAATTAAGATAAAGCATCTATTCTTATTTCACTTACTGTACATTGACCAGTATTATAACAATCAATTGTATGAATACTCGTACACCACTGAGATACAATAAAATTTTTATGGGGAAAAATTTGTTGAAGATATCTATTTACCTCATCATTATCATTTGATGATAAAAGATAAACAGTATAATTTATAACATTAATCTTTTGATTGATAGATAATTTCTGTCTATTTCTTATACTTTTAAATAAATCATTTTGAAAAGTATTACATTTTGAAAAAATAGCAATATTTTTAAGATTATTATTATTAGAAAATAATTTGTTAATCATTTCAGAATTGACAAATGATGTACATTGACATTCTTCAATAAATAAATATTCCATTGTTTTGGTCATTGGTAATATATAATTTTTTGGTATATTTTCATGAGAAAAACATAATTTTTTTAAATGTAAACATGAAACATAATTTAATTTTTTTATAAAATTTGAAAAACTTTCAAATATTGGACTACGTTTGATATCTATTATTAATGTTCCAATTGATGAATTTTGTTTAAAATATTGTAAAAGAATATCAAAAATTATTGTCTTTCCTGTTACATCAAATTCAATAAAACTAACTTTTGTAAAATCCATTTTTTTAAATAAATTTTCAATCTCTGGAATTTCTTTCTAAAAATTAAATTGTATATAACTTTTTTAAATTTATATTAATTAAACTTACACTATCTAGGGAAATATAAACATCATTAATATTCATTAAATTATATTCACAATTTAATAATAATGAAATTTTTATTCTACTATCAGTTTCATAAAAACTTTTAATTTTAAATTCTTTCATCTTTGGTTTGGGTAGACATGATAAATTATTCATAATAAAATTATTAAAAAAAGTTGATGTTAACCTGAGGCATAAAATTGTTCTCCAATCAACTTTTTTTAAGATTATTTTCAATATTTCACTTGGAAGTAAAGTAATAGAAAATGAAAATTTATTATTTTCACAAATCATTGTAAATAGAAAATTTAAAGTGATAATATTATCAATAATATTTAGTATTTATATATTAAACTAGTAAAGTGTTACATTTATATAACAATGTGTAACTGTTTGTTAACCAAAATAGCTTTTTTAGGCAATCAATTTGTTTCAAACTTTTTTTTTTTCATAAATTCAATAACAACAGGTATACTTTTTATAAAACAAATCTCATCCTTATTTAACAGATACTTTCTAAAAAAGAAAATCAAATATAGATTTATTTGCTGCAATTAAAAATATATTTTATTTACATCTTATAAAAATGATAATAATACTATTTTTTATTTTAAAATGACTTAGATAATATAGTAAATAAATTTAAAAAAATGGGATAATAAGATATAGATAACATATAATAATTTAATTTTTAAAGAAAAATATTTTCAAGTGTAAAAATAAGTTGTTATAATTTTTTATTTAACAATTATATTCATATAAAAAAATTTTTGTTTTCTTTTTGATTAGAAAATGATTGAATTAATAGAAAAAAAAGTAGGTAATTAAAAATTTTAATATTAATATGTTTATAAAGTTTTATACTTTATTTTGTAAGTAAGTACAAATATATAAATTAAACAATTTAGCACTATTTTAGTTATAGTAATTATTAATAATAATAAAATTTATTTATCTTTTAATTAAGTTATATATGGTTTATGATATAAGTGTATTTTTAATTGAAGATAATATTCCACTATTTAAAATCTTTTAGATTTTATTAATAATTTAAGATAGTGAATCAATTAAGAATTAATTTACAGTAGACAATGATGATGTTAAAGATAATTTTTCAAATGTATTCTTGCTTTCTTTTATTGGTTTTTTCTTTTTAATAATAATTATAATTATAACAAAAATAATAAAAATTACGATAAGAATTCCTAGTACAAGCATTATAAAAAATAAATAATTTGTATTATTAGTAAATTGATAAAATATAAAATTCAAAATTTTTCCATTTTTAGTTATTGAAAATGTCATATTTTTATAAGTTTTATATATACATTTAGTGGTAACATTTTGAAGAGATATATCTTTAACAAGTAAATCCAAATGTCTAAATCTTATAAAATTATCCTCATTATAAAACATTTTTGAATTATCATTAAGTGTTTTTTTATATAATAAATTCTCTGATACTATAACAATCATACTATAAAAAGTTCCAATTGTTGTTATTTTTATTGGACATTGTATAAGAATGTCATCTTTTGTATTCCAAAATTCTTTTTTCATAGATACTGATGAATTTATTGGAATAGTTACAAATGTTAAATTTTTGATATAACTTATATCATTAAAAAATTTATTTTTAACATTTATATCACAACTATACTTTTCAAAACCATTAAAATTATTTTTAAATACAATATTTTTATGAATAATTTTATTTTCAAAAATATCTTTACTAACTAATAATAATTCAGTTTCATGTTCATAAAAGTTTGATAAATAAGGATTTTCTTTTACTCCATCAATAATAATTTTACATTTATATGAAGTAATATTATTTAACATATCTTCATTGACATACATAATTTCTATATCATTGTTTGTATTTGAAACTTTTATTTTATTTTCATTAACAATTTTTACAATACCTTTTCTTGGAGATAATTTATTAGCACATTTTGGTTTTACTATTTTCATACCTTTAAAATCAATTACACCATATTCTTTCAATTCTTTTATCACTTCATTATTTTTATCATACAAATAAATTACATCATCATAATACAAATTATTTTCTTTTAACAAATCATATTTTATATATCTCATTTTATTATTTCCTTTTATATTTTTAGAAAATGCAAAATGAAAGTATTTTGATGGAGAATCATTAGAATTACATATCCATATATCCTTAGGATTGTCAAAAGTTTTTATTTTTAAATCACTTTGTTGGTGATAAGTTATTTTATGACCAATAGTTAACTTAGAATTATCTATATATATAAGATATCCACAAATAAATATATTAGAATATTTATTTCTTTGATAGCCTGGTACAAGAATTTGTCGTTCTTGAAATTTTTTAAATATAATACCACTATTTTCTAATGGGACAAATTTTGTACCACTATATAAACTTGTCCATTTAATATAAGGACAAGTAATTAAAGGAAACTCATTATCATAAATATTAAATTCATCCAACAAAAAAAACATATCATTTGATATAAATTTTAAGTAAAATGCTCCATAAAAATTCGTTATATTTTTTGCTATAAAGTTAGTAGACGGTTTCTTATGAAGTAAATATATACCACCTTCACAATGTAAAAGTTGACATGTTGAATATGATATTTTAATAAAATAATCATCTGATGCATGTCCTTGGCCAAACATTTGATTGTTTTTATGATTTTTATCAATAGTTATTTTAAAACCTGCATTACCAGACTTATATTTATTAATGTTTAAATTTAATATTCTAACATTTTTCATTGTCATATGTGGAAATATATCAATAACTTGTGTTAATTTTGAATTTTTTTTATTTACACTTCCTGATCCTATTACATTTTCTCCAGGAATTAATTTTGCACTTGTAGTAACATCAAAATCATAATTATCACCATTCCAAATTACTTTATTAGCAAAAATTGTAGAAATAGCAAAAAAAAATATTAGCCACATTGAAAGAGAAAGTATATTCTATTTTTTAATCATTATATAAATACAAAATATTATATTCAAATTTTATTTTTAAATCAAATTTTCAATATGTATCTAATAATGTGTAAATACTTATTAATCTTATTCATTTTTAAATCTAATATAGTTTTTTTAGAAAGTAAACATAATTACAAGTTCAAAAAATTTATTTAAAAAAAATTAATATAAATTAATATTTACAATAAGTAGTTTTCTAAAGATGGTATACAATATTTTTTTGCAATTTTTTCATCAATTAGCGAATTTATAATATTATGAGAAAGAACCAACTTGAAATTTAATAAATTTTTAACCAAAGTGATAGCCGTATCATAATTTCTATTTAATAAACGTGGGCAATGATCAGGGGTAAAAAAATTAATACCGGTGTATTTTACATCTATTAATGATTCACTAATACAAGTTTCAAATTTATCTACAATTGTTTTAAGAAGATTATTTAAATTTTCTGTTGAAGAATTTAATGATGGTGTTTCATCTAATATATTAAAAAGTACATTTGATAATTTTATACATTGTCCATTAGAATAAGGATCCCATACTTCTTTGATAATTTGTGTTAATTTTGGTACAACAACATTTTCCATAATCGATGGAATTAAATTAACAATATATTCATGATTTTTATCAATAATTAAAGGATCATCTACAGAAATTTTTAGTAATTTCTCATACCACTGGAATTTATTAATTTTAAACGCCAATTCATCAAATAATGGATTCCACCTTATCATTTCTTTTCTTACATATGGTGCAATAAATTTCCAAATGTGTTGATAAATGTTACATTGATTGAAACCTTTTTCATCAATTTCTAACCACTCAAAAATTTTAATTAATATTTTCTCTATGTCAGAGTATATTGGTTCAGTTTCTTCAAAAGCTTTTTCAAGTTTAGCACTGGCTAATTGAATTTCATTTTTTAAAATTGTTTTTGTATCACTATCAAGAGTATCATATTTCAATCGCCTTACTTCGATATCATTTGTTTCTTCTAAATTTCTAACCAATAACCATGTTGATGGATCTATTTCATTAGAAGGAATATTTTTCATCTGTGCTACACAAAAATCAACCTCTGCTTTTATCATATCTTTTCGTAAACCAATAACTTTTGTATTCCTTTCTTTAATTATTTCAATAAATCTTTTTTCTAAATCTCTTATAACATCAATCTTTGTATTGATACATTCTAACAAAATTTCAATATATATTTTTAATTCTTTATATTTTACACATTTTGAAATATTAAATTCTTTATTACTTTCAAGATAATCTACCCTTTCTTGACAATTTTCTTCATCTCTTTTTATATGTTCAGATGCCTTTAGTAATTCATCATACTTAACTTGGAGTGTTCTTTTTTTAACTGTTAAATTTTCAATAATAGTTTTAATATTTCTTTGCGGTTCATTATCTAATTCAAAATTAATGTCTATATATGTTCTATTTTCATAATCATCATCATCTGGATCTTGAGCATCAAACATTTCATTTGAATCAAATTTTCCATCCATTACAATTTTATTTCTTTTTTCTTCAAATGTTGCCTGAACTATTTGTTTCTTTTTAATTACTTTTGACATTTGCTCTGCTTCAAAATCTAAACTTGAATCTGAACTACTTTCTGTACTTGATTCACCCTGATCTTTTTCTTTTTCATTATCTTCCTGCTCAATATCACTATCATCACTATTTATTGTAATAATTTCACCTTCTTCAATAGGAATGTAACCATTTCCGAGATCTTTTCTTTTTTTTTCTCGTAACTTTTTTAATTTGAGAATTTCTTCTTTATTTACAATATCATCTCCTTCATTTACATCTAATGTTTCGCCCAAAAAAATTACATCAGTATCAATTGAATCGTTAATCATAATAACATCATCTGTCTTATTTGTATATGAAGAAATATCTGTAGAAACATTTTCTTCTTTTTCATCTTGTTTATAATTAGAATTATTTAAGCTTTTTTTGAATTTTTCATAACGTTTCTTTGGATTTTTCTTTTTAATTTTAAATTCATCACATTCATCATCTATAAATATGATAAAGAAATAATTTTAAAATTTAAAAAAATGATAAATATATAAACTAAATATTATCAACTTACCATCATTGTCACTATATGTTACAACTGTTTTTCTTAATTGTTCACTAACCTGTTCTGCATCATCTTCATTTTTAGAAACATTTTGAAATGACGATACAGGTCTACGAGAAGTTACTAAGTCAGACAATTGAACACTAACTTCTTCCTCTTCTCCATCTACATGATCATCCTTTTGCCGTATGTTTCTTTTATTTTTTGGTTTTCTAAACATCTTTTGATTTAGGTAAAATAATTAAAATAATTGTTTTTAAAATGAAACCTTTCTACAAATAAAGAAAAATTCAAACATAGAATGCAAACGATGGCCGCGACTTCATTCAAGACAGTTGACAGTGGATTTTATATGTAATATGGTATTTATATATTTATCAGATGTTTACAAGAATATTTTTAAAAAATTGAAATAAATCATAATATTTAAACTTTCTCTAATTTAATTTATTTCAGATTGCCCCACATTAAATTGAATTTTTTAAAATCACATAATTTAGTAATATTTTTTAAAATCACATAATTTAGTAATATTTTTTAAAATTGTTTTCAAAATGAAACATTTATTTTTAAAAACTGAACAAAATTATTTTTATTAAACTTAAACAATAATTTATTTTACTGCTAAAAAAAAAATCATCCCAATGGATGAAGTAAGCAATAATCGTCAACAACAATTATTATTCAATTTAATGAATTTGCGTTGGGGACAAAAATTTAATCTTGAGAATGTTCTTTTTATATAATTATTCAGAACTAGAAGTAGATTCAGAGCCAGAAGATGAGCCAGAACTAGAAGAAGAATCGGAATCGGAATCAGAATCAGAAGATGATTCAGAACTGGAAGATGAAGAACTATGTCTTCGCTTTCTCGATTTTTCTCTGCTACTGTCCCGACTTCTTTTCCGTGACTTGTTTTCTTCATCTCTTTTAGCCTTTCTCTCTGTTCTTCTTGTTTCTTTTTCAGCTTTCAAAATATCTCTAGCTAATTTTTTTAAAGAATTTTTATCCAATTTCTCTTTAGCTGCCTTTTCAATAACATCTTCACTTTCTTCCTCTTGATTCTCATCTTTTTTAGCCATACTTTTTAAACATGTCCCATCAACAAATTCATCATCAATTTTTAAAGCTTTTCTCATTCGTGCTCTTGATTCCTTTAAAACTTTTTGCCTTGTATGGGTATTTTTTATATTCAAATCATCATCAACTTTAAACTTTCCGGCCTGAAGTTCCTCTAATAATTTAGATCTCAATTCAGAAACTTGCTTTTTTATTTCATCTTCAGGAATACCTTCTTCCTCAAGTTTATCTTCTAAATGCAAACACTTAATTTCTACTTGTCGCTTTCTTTCATGTTCTAATAACTCTAAATTAGGTCCTTTATTTAATTCATATTCAGCTTTTTCTACAATTTTATCAAGATTTTCATTCTTTGGCTTCTATAAAAAAAGTAAACAAATATTTTAAAAAGTTTTTAGTACAACATACCCGAACAAATTTTGTTCCTGCAATATTCGTCTGAATATGACCACTGGTACCTGAACCACGTGCTGTTTGAAGGCCTATTCCATTATACATGATAAAAAAATTTATTAATAAACTTTTTAGTTAAGTACAATATTAAAAATAATACAAAGTTTACTTTATTACAAAATTTAATTGTTGTAAACGTTATTCCAAAATGTATATAACAAGCAATATTATATTAAAATTGAAACTATTCATTTTTCATAGAAAATTTATTTTTTAATTACTCATATTTTGACTAATTATATTTTTGGTAAAGTTTCATTTTTGTAAATAAATGTTCATTTACTTTTTATTATGTTATTTAATAAATTTTATAAAAAATCATTTTTTTAAGCACAAAATAAAGAATCATTATGAAGTTATCTTCATAGTAAGAATTTTTTTCGAAGAATTTCAAGAAACATATTAAAAAAAATTTTTTAAATAATATTTTTAAATATAAAAAATTTAATGCAATGATTAGAAATATTATTTTATAGAATAAAACATATTTTTTTAATAATTATTTAATGTAAATTAAAATTAAAAATGAATTTATATATATAAATGGTATCATTCAAAAATAGTTTCATTTATTTTTTGATAATAAAACGAACGGTTTTTTTTCCATAACAATAAAAAATTTACTTTTAAACATTCAACATGATCAGTAAAAAAATTAAATAAATTATTCTTTTTTTTTGAATGTATCATAATGATCCAAGAGGATCAAAAATGAGTTTATTTTTTCTTTGTGTAATTATTCATTGATAAAAATTAAAAAACTTCCAGTAAATTAAATTTTTCATTAGTGTAATAATTTAATAACTAAAATTTGCATTTTAAAAGTATAATTGATAAGAATAAATATTTTATTAGTAATTAGAATTAAATTTGTTAATATTAAAAATATGATTATTATAAAAAAATGTAATATCTAAAAAATATCAAAAAAATACTTATATATCTAAACATATAAATTAATTTTGGTAAAAATCATATTATGGATGAAACCAATGATGTTACAATAAAATTGGATAGTAATGTTTCACAAACAGCTGAGGTAAATTTTTAATATTATTAAGTTTATTATTTGTAGAATATTTCAACAAGTCATAAAAAGGAAAAATGGGATAGTAAACTTCAATTTCTTCTAACATGTATAGGATTTGCTGTTGGTCTTGGAAATATTTGGAGATTTCCTGCTTTAGCATATGAAAATGGTGGAGCTGCTTTTTTGATACCATATGTAACATTATCATTACTTGTTGGATTTCCAATTTTATTTATGGAATTTGCCATTGGGCAATCAACTTCTTTAGGTCCATTAAAGGTTTTTGGAGCAATTGTACCAATGCTTCAAGGTGTTGGATGGGGAATGATAAGTATATCAATATTTACAACAATGTATTATGTACCATTATTATCATGGATATGTTTGTATATTCAAAAAATTGCTACTGGAAATTTTAATACTATTGTTAGTTGTAAAAATGAATGGAATTCTATTTATTGTGTTTCAACAGTTGATGATAAAATTTGTACAAATGAAACTAACCATGCTTATATTACTTTTAATAATACTTGTTATATTGTACCAGATAATTATACTGGAGCAATTTATAGAAATATGTTATTTACTAACAATGGACTTAATGGTACACAAATAACATATGCTGCAGAGGAATATTTTTATAAAAAACTTCTAACATTTGGTGGTGAATTTTCTAAAAGTATTTTTGAAATCAATTGGGAAGTATTTATAAGTTATAATATTGTGTATTTTTTTGTTTATTTAATTGTCTTTAAAGGAATCAAAATAATGGGGAAAGTTGCTTTTGTTACATCAACAGTCCCATATCTAATAATGATATTCTTTTTTATTTATTCTCTTAAATTAGATGGTTCTAGTGAGGGAATTAAATTTTTTTTATATGAAAAAACTGACTTCTCTACAATATTTACTATCAAAACTTGGAAACTTGCTACAGAACAATTATTTTTAAGTTTATCATGTGGTATTGGTGTGACATTATCATTATCATCACATAATGAGAAAAAACATAATATATTTAAAGATTCATTAATTGTTATTTTTGCTGACAATTTTATGAGCTTTTTTGGTGGAATAACAACATTTTCTATACTTGGTTTTATGGCAAAACGACTTGGAAAACAAATAGATGATGTTGTTAGTGATGGTAAAGTTCTTGCTTTTGTAGCATATCCTGAAGTAGCAGCATTAACTTCAATTCCTGTACTATTTTCACTTTTGTTTTTTATTATGTTACTATCACTGGGATTAAGTTCAGTTGTATGTTTTATATCTAGTATCATAACTTCATTTCTTGATAATTTTAAAAAATTAAGAAGATACAAAACTATTACTATATTTATTTCAATATTTATACTATATATATTAAGTCTTCCAATAACAACAAAAAGTGGTATATACATTTTTGAAATTTTAAATACATTTGCTGTTTCATTTAATGTATTATTTGTTGCAACAATGGAATGCATCTCAATAACACATTTTTATGGAATTAATAATTTTAAAAGGGCCATTAGAAGAATGTTAGGGCAAGGAAATAGTTTATTTTCAAGATATTTTGGTTCTTCAGGATATATATTGACATTTTGTCAAAAATATCTGAATCCACTTGTATTATTAACATTATCAATTGTTGGCATTTATGAATCAATTGGTCAAGAATATATTTATGGTAATGATCAATATAAAATAATAACACCAAAAAAACTTGTATTTTTTGGGTGGATTGTTGCAACACTTCCAATTATATTAATTTTTGTTGGAGGAATCACAGAAGCATGGAAAAAAAGAAAAACAAATGTTATTGATATACTGAAACCAAATGAAAGTCATATATTATCAATTAAAAATTATGAACCATCACCAATTATTAATTATATAGAATCAACATGTAAAAAAGTAGAAGAAAGTCAGACTTCTAATAATACCACTGAACTTGTCACATCAAATAAAACTGAGTCACTCAATTAATTAACATCAAAAAGTTTCAAATATATATTTTTCACATTCTTACAATAAACTTATAAAAAAATTAAAGAATACTAATATTAAAAGATTGTAATAAAAAATAATTTAAGTAAATTCTGTAAAATATATTTTGTGATTAATTTATTATAGACATAAAATGACTAATAAAAAGTTTTATTACAATAATTTTTTATTGAATTTTCTTATCAATAATTGGTACATAAGCAATTATATCATTGATGTCTTTTTTTTATAATATAAATACTGTAATAATAATTATTTTTAAACATGATTTTTTTATTTATTATATTAACATATATTTCTTTTTATTTTAATTTTTTTTACTTCCTAAAACTTACTATTTATATTTTTTTACTTTATCCTATGTTGAGAATTTTTTTTGAAGTTTTAAATAAAGATATTAAAAAAATTATCTACGTTTAAACAATTTTAAAAGTTAACGACAAATTTCCGTCAAGTGTATTTTAATAATTAAAAACATTTAATACTATTAAAAATTGCTTTTGTAATATTACTAAAAAAAAAAAACTTTTATAATTCATATAAACTTGAAAAGATAGAAGTTAACTATATTGAAGTGAAACAATTAAAAACTTAATATATATAAGAAGGAAGAGGTTTTGTGTATATTTAGCTAATTATTAAAAAAATTAATAAAAGTATTTATTTTTTTATTCACCAATAAAATATGAATAAAAATGTAAGGATTATATTTTTTTTTATTTTATCTAAATCTAAATACAATATAAATAATTACACATTATTAATTAACCATTTAATTATACTTTTAAATATAGATTTTTTTTTATTTTATAAAAAAAAAGTAATAAAGCTTTAAAATTTATTTTTAAAATAATATATACAATATTTTTATAGTACAAATTATTTTTTTCAAATAACTATGGATAATATAAAACAACCTTTGAATGTATCTATTCCAACGTTTGAAAAAATATTTTTGATTATTCAATGTATCTGTTATCTTCTATATTTAATGTTTGTAATACTTTTTGTATTTAAAATATTTAAGAAAAATAAAAACAAATATTTTTCATCATTTGAATTTCATTTTTGTTTTAATTTTATCTTTGATTTTATTCAATCATCTTCTATATTAATTTTACAAAAATTTTTTCATTGGCAAATTGCAATTAATTATTTTAGTAATGCAACATGGATTCTAACATTGCATCCATTTATATATATTGCAGTATGTGGTTCAATTTTTGGATGTCTTATTGTTGTTGTTAATAGATATTGTGCATTACTACATCCTGAATTTTTTAAATTTAGATGGACAAAAAAAGTTTCAATTTTAATAGTTTTTTGTCAAACTTTTCTTTCTATTATATTTTTTATACATAATTTTTTTGGAGAATATTTTATTGCTTATATACCAGACTTAATTATTTATTATATTGCTTGTTCAACAAAATGGAGTAATTTTGTTAACAATTTATTGCTCTCTATCATTTCTGGTACCTGTAGCATTATTACTATTATATTAAATATCAAAATTATAATTGTATACAGTAGAAATGTAGTTCATTCTACCACAAAACATGACAAAAGAAATAAAATAGGATTAATACAATATGCTATAATTGTTGCATTATCTTTATTTATTATGTTTCTTTATCAATTTACAAGATTACTTCTTGTAATTTTTTGTTTTAATGATAAACTTTTTCAATTTGGACGATTTTTTTATGCCGTTATTTGTATAAATTCCTCAATTCAACCAGTAGCTATTTCTTTGTTATCAAAATCTAGACGAAATGAATTTTGTCGTTTTTATTTTGGTTGTATTTGTTTTAATAAGAAGAAAGTTATAAATTTATGTAAACCTAAAGTGAAAAGAATAAAGCCTGACATTTTTCAAAGATAAATATATATTTTATTATTTTTTTTTATAAAAAATGTATCCAATAAAATTATTTGTATTTAATTTATCTTTTTTCATTGTAATACTTAAAAATATATGTTGATTCAAGACAGAAAAATAATTCAAAATAATTGTATTAATGAAATATTTGGAAAAAAAATATACATCCAAATTATTTATTAAAAAGATTTTAAATTAAATGGTATATTGTAGAACTGTATGTTGAATGAAAATTATTAATATTTATACATTGTGATTGGAAGTTCAATTAATTATAATGTCTACCACTTTGAAAATTTTTGAGGTTAACTGAAGGACAATCTAAAAACATTTTTACACATTTCATGTTTCTTACAACAACCAGATGATTTGAACTTAAAGAATCAGTCAATGGATGTGTATATTTCCATTCTTTTCCATCAAAAATTTCACACTCATTTGTAAATCCATTTGATGTATATCCTCCACAAACGTAAATTTTTTCATTATATGATATTGCACCAAAATTTGATCTGTTTTTTAATAATGAAGGAAATTCTTCAAAATAATATTGATCAATTATAGCACATTCACATGAATTTAATCGAGTTTCATGCCAAGCTCCACCAATGGCTACTATTTTGTTAGTATCTATTTGTATTAATGCATGGCCTTTTCTTGGAATTGTCAAAATAGGACCTTCCCTCCATTCATCAGTTTTAAAATTATATATATGAGAAGATGATAATATTTCAGAACCAGAATATCCTCCTGATGCAACAAGACAATCATTAATTATTAATGCTCCAAAATCTGATCTTGCTACAGGCATTGGCTTAAGAATTGTCCAAACATTTGTTGCTGGATCATATCTTTCAAATGTTGTCAATCTATCAGTAGCTCTTATTTCAGCTTTACCTCCTAATGCATAAAGTTTACCTTTATAAGCAAGAAGACGATGAAAACAACGTGGATAATTCATTCCTGATTTTCTATTCCATGTAAATGTTGTTGTATTAAGTTCAAACAACTCATTTGATATTACATCATTTTTACTTCCACCAGAAATATAAATTTTTGAACCAATTGTTTCACTTGAAAAATTAGCAACTGTTTGAGGTAAATTGATACCTCTTGTATATACCCAATTTCCAGTTCTTGTATCAAATATTTGTATCCTATTTAATGCTCCTTTTTCTCTAACACCACCTAATTGTATCATTACATCTCTTGGATAACGACATTTTGACAATTCCAATAAAGGAAACATTGATAAAGTCATATCAGGATAGTAATCTTTTATTAATTCTTCTGCAAATTCATGTTCCATATCAAGGCGAATCCTAAAACAAGTAAAAATTTCATTAAGAAAATAATTATAATTTATTCCATAAATTTTTTCATTATTTTTAAACCAAAATAAAGCCATTTCAAGAACTTTTCTTTCATTAGGTACATTTAATCGTTGATCTTTTAGAAAAGAAATCAATTCAGGAAATGAAAGATTAACAAAACCTGCTGTAACATTTTTATCGGTAGTATAATTTATTGGTGTATAATATAAAATTTCCCTCCACAACATATTTTTATTTTGATCACCATATTTATTTCCAATTCTCCATCCCCAAAAAAGATAACTTTTATTATTTAAACTAGCTGTATGTATATTTTTAAGGATACTTTTAATTAATCTTAAATAATTATTAAATAACAAAAAAAAATAAACTTACTGTGTAAGATCGAATCTTTCACTAATTTCTATAACTTCAACCAATTCTTCAATATTATTATAAACCAATTTCCTTTCATGTAAGAATGTTGTAATACACTTTAATATTTCATAACGAATATCAGTATAAATAAAAAGTCTTTCAAAAATGCCATAATTTTTAAATTCTAAATGATAATCTGCATCAAATAAATTTAACCATTCTACAGCTAGAATTATTGACCTTGTTGTAACAGCATCACGTTTGTTACAACTAATGAGAACTACATCATGTGTTAAATCATCATAAGGGAATATAATATATTCATAATCCATATGCATTCCAAGAAACAGAAAAGGATTTTAAAAGAATTTGAAAAAATTTATTTTCTTTTAATAATAGAATAAAATAAATTTTTATGCAAATTTTTTAAATTAATTACCATTCTTTTTTTTGAATAATATTTCATTGAAATGTAATTAGATGAATATTTTGGTGGTATATTTTTTAGTTATAAAATTAGATAAAAAGAATATAATAATTTTGTCAAAAAAAAATAAAAGAATCTTATTTAGAATAATTTTTATAATTGAATTTTTTAAATTTCTACATGTATAATGGATGATAAGATCATATCAATACAACCTGAAATAGAAAACATTAATAATGATAAACACATTTCAATTAATGCTAGAACATCACCAACAGACTTGACAAATCATTCAGAATCTTATAAAAATAATGGTTCTTTATCTATTTTTGCTGATTCAAAAAAAAATTGTATAAAAAATGATTCTACAACATCATTAAATAAATATATTTCTTCAAAAATAACTAATTTAAAAAAAACAACACCAATAAAAAATAAAATAAATACAACAAATTCTAATACTAATTTAAATAGTCATAGAGATGTAGTAGGATTAGTTAATCTACATAATAATTCAAAAAATCCTCTTTGTACAGAAAATACAGATTCATTAATAAATTCTCAAACTTTAGTTTTAGAATCTTTGTTAAAATCAAAAAGTAAACAATTAATAAAATGGAAAATTGCTACAATTTTATTGTCATTAATTTCTGTAATATTAATTGGAGTAATTTTTCTACTATTATTTGTTTTCTAAAAAATAATCTTATAACTTGTATTCTTTTTTTATAATAAATGTATAGTAATTAACAAATTTTTTAATTAATTGCATTTATAAATGTTATATTCATTATATAAAATAATAAAATTTTTAATTATCAAAGTTTATTAAGATTCAAGGACAAATTTAATATAACAAATTATTGAATATATATACATTTACAAAATTATATTTTATATCATTTCAAAAGTTTTAAAATGTTATTAAAAAAAATTTTACCTGAAAATTTTAAAGAAGTATTAAAATCAATTGAAAATAATATTCATTATAATAATATTTATTTCTGTCTAAAATCTTCAGCAAATAAATGGTCTCCAACGACAAAATTATATGCTTGGAAAGTTTATGATACAGATTTTATTTGTTATGCTGTTCTTAATATTCATAAACATGGTAAGCCATACATTTTTATACAAACAGATTATGAAAATGAAAATAATGAAAAAGGTGAATTAGTTGTTAATTTGTTATTTAATGATATCAAAAAATTAGTCGATGAATGTGAAGATATTGGTATTGTTTGTTCAAATATGTTTATGAAATTTTTAAGAAAAGTTTTTATCACTCAATCATCTTTTAAAAATATTTACTTAGATGAACCAGTTGCTTTTTTTTATATAAATGATGAGAACTATAAAAAATATATAAAAAATGGTCCTTCAATTGAAGAAGGATTTGAAATTATTCAATTACCTCCATCATATGCTCAAACTATGATGGATCAACTTTTATTTTTTGGTAAAGGTGATCTTGAATTAGCTACAAATAGACTAGAACAATATCCAAGTGTTGGAATTATTGAAAAATCAACTAATAAAATTGCAAGTTTCTACTATAATGATGGCTATGGCTTTCTAGCTCATCAATTTACTTTTAAAGATTACAGAAAACGTGGTTTTGGAACAGCTTGTGAAATAGAATTATCAAGATTAAATAAAGAAATGATGGGTGTAATACCAATGAAGGCTGTATCATTAAGTAGAAAATATGTCTTACAATTGACAGAAAAATTAAAATATTGGAGTAGAATTTCTAATAAAGATTTTTCTCAACCTGATGTTTATTGGACATTTTTTTCAAAAAATGAAAAACACAAAACAGAAATATTTGATAATTAATTAAATTTTAAACTATAATTGTCTTTTAACTAAGATCAATTTTACTATTTTCTTTGTTTTATCAAAAGTATGTGACAAAAAGTATGAATGTGTAAAATTTTTACTATAATCAATTTTATCATTTTCTTTCTTTTGTCAGAATGATGTAATAAAAAGTATAAATATTTTAAATTTTTAATAATGTTATCATATTAAACTTTACTACTATGTTAATTAATAAACTTTCAATTAATGATTATCAAGAAATACTTGATACTTTACATGGAGATCCTAAATTTGCAATTATATATTTTTGTCTAAAATCAGAATTAAATTGTTGGTCTCCGACTACAAAAGTAGTTGGATGGAAATTATTTGATGATTCCTATATTGCATATGGAGTTTTAAATATTCTCCAATCTGGAAAACCATATTTTCATATGCAAAGTAATATATTTGATATAGAAAAATCTGAAAAAGCTGCAAAATATTTATTTATAGAAATTTTACCTTTTTTCAGAGATGAAGAAGATTTTTGCATTGCATGTCCCAATGAATTTATGATATCATTTCGTAAATTATTTGTACAAACAACTCCTTTTATTCACATATTAATTGATGATGGTGGAATTTTGTTTTATATAGATGAAAAAAGTTATGAAAAATATATTGATAAAGAAATAATTATTCCAGAAAAATATATCATTGATAAATTATCACCAGAAGATTCAGAAATGATGGTAAATGTATATTTATTTAAAGGTAGAGGTGATATTAATCGTATTACTAATAGAATTAATGAATTTCCAAATGTATGCATTAAAGATAAAGAATCTAATAAAATTGTATCATTTATTCATAATGATGGTTATGGTTTTCTAGCTCATCAATATACATTCCCTGATTATAGAAAACAAGGTCTAGGAACAATATGTGAAAAAAGTCTATCAAAATTTAATAAAAAATTACTTAATATTATTCCATTAAAAGGGGTTTCTATTCATAGAAAATATGTTCTTGAATATACAAGAAAATCAGGATATTGGAGAAGAATTCCTAGTAGTATACAACAAGATACTGATATATATTGGACAGTTTTTTCAAAAAAAAATCTTGAAAAAGTGATAGCTAAAGACAATTAAGTTAAAAATTTATTAGTATCTTAATACTAATTAATTATAAAAGAAAAAAAATTACAACTTATATCAAACTTATAATAAAAATTTCTTATAATATTTTTTTAATACTTTCATCCAAAATTATATTTACAGGAATATTTTCAAATGAGTTTTGATCAATAAAAGCAACTAATACTGGAAAAGCAACTGCTAGATTGTATCCTGTGTCTAGACTTGTAATAAGATAACTTTTGCCATTAATTGGTTTACTTAAAGGAGAAACTTTAAATGTCATAGAATATTTTGAAGAGTTACTTGGAAATGATACAGGCATAAAATTTCTTGACATATGTTCCATTTTAGATCTATTACAAGATTTTTTAACCCTTCTAGTAGGACAGTTATCTTCAATCTTTTCTTTTAAAATTCTTCTTATAGCTGTTTTGTCACCACCTTGCTCATTGATAAGATATTTAAAAAATCTAAAATCAACTTTTATTAGATGATTAAACCAAACCATATTCTTTTTGATAAAAGTAAATTCAAATACATCTACATTTGATAGGCCAGCTTTAACATCTTCCAGATGAACTCTTAAATCTGTATTATTAACTTTCTTTTCCATTTCAAGTTTTTCACCAAGTTTACCAGACAAAAGACCACCAGAATTGTTTTTTAGATCAATCCAATTTGGTTCAATGCAAGATTTAAGTTTCATTACCACATGTTTAGAATGTGGTTCGATCTTTGAAATATAATCAAAAGGAACTTGTATTTGTATTTGAAAAATGAAATTATTAAGAACATTAAATTTTTCATTTACTTTGGAGTTTGCTAAATTTTCTTTATCTAAAAAATTTTTTTATAATAAAAAAAAATTAATACTTACCATTTGATTTCAACCATTCAACTGGATTATATGGGAGAACAAAATTAAAGTAACGTTGTTCTAGATGTGTATCAACATGACAATCAACACAACGAGCCATCAAAAAAAGAGGATTTATTTTTATTGTTGAAGTTTGAAAAATTGCCAATTCATATCTACTTTGACGATATGCTGGTTCTCTTCCACATTTAATTGCTATCATTTCATCTTTTAATAATTCATTTCTTAATTCTTCTTGTTCATTAATCACATTATCATTAATATATGAATCATAATTATAATTCTCATCTTTCTCATTTTTACGGAAACGGTTACCAATTCTTACAACACGTTTTGGCATTTTTTTATATATTGGCTGTTGTTTAATTTTTTGTTGAGAAGATAATTTTAGATTTGGATCATTATTTTCAATTGAAACAATTTCTTTTAGCTTTTTCAATGTTACTGATGTCAATAAACGATTTTTTTTTGTTCTCATAGCTCTTGGCTTTCTACCAGCTGGTCCAGATGGTTTTGTAATTCCAGTTGTAAATATTGTTCTAGGCTTTTGTTGAGAATATGGTTGAACACTTAATTGATAGGCATCGACTTGTGTTTGATGATGTGATACTTCAACCTGGTTTCCATTTTCATTACTTTCATTTTGATTTGAAGGAAAATTTTGATCTATCTCAGGAAAAAATTCTTGAATTGCTTTAACATCTTCCTTTGACATTGTAAAATTTTTATTATTTGGAAAATTAAACGATAAATTTACCGATAAACTATTTCCTTAAAATATGAATGTAAAAAAATATGCTAAATAAATCACTTTTATATAACAGAAGACAAATTAATAAATTTGAATATAGTATTTTAATTTTTTATGGAAGATGAAAATTCACAATAAGGAAATAAATATTAATTTAATCATGTTTACTCATATTCATGTTCATTTAATTTTTTCTACTCCAAATACTCCAAATATAAATTTATATGAAAAATTTATATACTAATATTTTTGAATTTTACTAATGTCTTCTAATTTATTAATGGTAGAAAAAATTATAAATTATTTGTTTATACATTTTTTTTCCTAAATTTGTTTTAAAAACTGTATAAAAATAAATGTCATGAAAGCACTTTTTTTCAGCATTTACATATAATATTGTAGTTGATAACACTTAAAAAATAATTAATTGTAAATAATCTCAAAAATAATCATTGGGTATATATAATATCATTTTTTGAATGCACATTCGCCTTTAACTTGAACTCATCATAAATCTTCAAGTTTTGTTTACAATATAGTTATGATTATTTTCAAAATTCATAATTTTATCAAGAGCTATTAGATAAATGCAATTTCTTTAATAAATGCTGAAAAAAGTTATTTTTTTACTATACTAAAAAACTAATCATCAGGTGCGTCTGACATTTACAAGAATTTCACGAGTTTTCAGCTGAAGCTGATTTGTACTGAGATTGGAAAAATTTTGATAATGTTAGACACAGCTGAAATTTATTTGACTTAATTTTAAAGTCACTAATGCAATAGAAATTTTTTTTGAATATTTGAATGTTATACATATGTATAATTATTTTTAATAATTACAATGTTGATTTTATAAAAAAAAATTATACTAAAACAATAAATAAATAAAGAAAAATAAGTAATTAAAAAATTAAAAAAAAAAAAACAACTTTTTTTGGAAATTGAATATGCTACTATATTCATTCGATAGCCCTTGAAATGGGATGAATTTTGAATATAATCAACAATATTCAAAAATTAAAACTTCAGGAGTTATAAGGATTCAAAGTTGAGGGGGGAAATTGTGCAATATTTTTTTGTAAATCTCGATTTTTATGATAACATTGTAAATATTAAAAATAAATACTTTATTCTAGATCAATTTGTTGCGAGAAATTCATTAAGCCTATTTTCATCTTCATAGGACTTCTAAAAATGAAGATATGATAAGAAATATGTTTAAAAAAAAGTTTTAAGAAATTAGTGATAACTCAAGTTAATGAAGTCACAGAACCATGAAACTTGATGCGCTGTGTTTCTTTCATAATTTAAGGTGTACCTTACGTTGAAAATATTTTTAAATTATCAACCGTTTTTGAAATACCATGCTTGGTATTTTTTCGCGCGTAATCCATTGTCACCGTTTTTTTATATCTCTAAAGTGGTTAAAGATATAAAAAAATTTTGAAGGCAGACCCCATATGAAAATTGATTTGAAGACGATTGCAGAAATCTGATTACATTTATCTTGATTTTGAAGCAAGATATGACCAAGGGCGGAAATTTTTCTAAAATATTCATTGTTCTCGACTTTTCAGTATTTCAGCAAATACTTATCCTATGAAGCTAAAACCAGTTTCATTCGATTTCTATTCAAAAGTAGGTCTAGAATATTAATTTTCATAGCTATAGCATTTTTATTTTTAGAAATATAAAAATTGGCTGAAAATTTTCTAGATTTCCGAGTTTACCTCTAAAAATGTGAACAAAGAAAAACAACTTTTTTTGGAATTTGAATATGCTACTGCAGTCATTCGATAGCCCTTGAAATGGGATGAATTTTGAATATAATCAACAATATTTGAAAATTGAAATTTCAGGAGTTATATGGATTCAAAGTTGAGGGGCGAAATTGTGGAATATTTTTTTGTAAATCATGATTTTTATGATAATATTGTAAATTTTAAAAATAAATACTTTATTTTAGATCAACTTTTTACGAAAAATTCATTAAGCCTATTTACAACTTTATAGGACTTCTAAAAATGAAGTTATGATAAGAAATATGTTTAAAAAAAAGTTTCAAGAAATTAGTGATAACTCAAGTTAATGAAGTCAGAGGTCTATGAAATTGGATGCGCTGTGCTTCATTTGTGATTTTAGGTATACCTTACGTTGAAAAGTTTTTTAAATATTAAACCGTTCTTGAAATACAATGCTTGGTACTTTTTCGCGCGTAATCCATTGTCACCATTTTTTTATATCTCGAAAGTGGTTAAAGGTATAAAAATATTTTGAACGTAGACCCTATATGAAAACTCATTAGAAGATGATTGCAGAAATCTGATTGCATTTATCATGATTTTGAAGCAAGATATGACCAAAGGCGGAAATTTTTCTAAAATATTCATTGTTCCCGACTTTTCAGTATTTCAGCAAATAATTATCCTATGAAGATGGGACTAGTTTCATTCGATTTCTATTCAAAAGTGGATCCAGATTATTAATTTTCATAGCTATAACATAATTATTTTCAGAGATTCAGAAATTGACTGAAAATATTCTAGATTACCAACTTTACTTTAAAAATTGTGAAGAAAAAAAATTATTTTTTTTTAATTTGAGAATGGCACTGCAGCCATTCGATAGCTCTTCAAATGGGATGAATTTTGAATATAATTAACAATGGCTTTATTTATGAGCACGCTTGTATTAGAAATTTTGGTACTGTTCGGTTTTATCCCCTTCCCCTATTTTCTATTTGTCATAACTTCTTTCAAAATTCATTTTTTTTTATTATTTTTTGAAGGATGAGATTCCTTTCCAATCCCCTTTTGTAATTTAAAAAAAAAAAATAAAAAAATTTTAAAAAAAATATTTTTTAAAGAAATTTAAAGAAATTATTTATGTAATAAGCAAAAATGATTAAAATAATTGATGATAAGCTAAAAATTATTTAACTATATTATGAAAGTAATTAGTTCAAATCAAATAGTAATTACCTTTTTCTCCTTTTTTTATTAAAAAAAGTAAATTTTATTGTTTATAAAATTATTTATTAAAATTCAATTATCAATTACCTTTTATTTATCTTTTTTTAAAAAATCAATTACCTTTTTTTCATTAATTTATAATATTTTTTACGCTTTATCATGTAATGCTTGAAAATGCAAAAAAAAACGGAAAATGGGGGATTAAAACCATAAAGTACCAAATTGTTTTTTTTTAATTTTTTTTTATCTGATTCCCCACGTTTTTTTATGTTAGAAAAACTATGAAAATTAAAAAAAAAATCTTTTTGAGGGAGAACCTCGTCTAAAAGAAATCCGAAATGAATATCATTTAATATAATAAAATTACATCATTTCTGATATATCAACATACTCGGTCAGATAAAAAAAACGGCTCATAACGCCTCCCCTCCATCAGAGGGCAAAATGTCCTCCTGGCGGTCATCAAGCGAACAACCTCATAGAAGAGATTGAAGCGCGTCTTCACGCTCAGGAGGGGAGGCCGTATCTAATCCTCACCGCTTCGGTGTGATTGACTTTGCGTCAACACATAGAAAAGCATACTACAGAAAAGATCCTGTGAAGCATGATTTCAAATTTGTAGTCATTTCGTTTAACACTCTATATCAACATTCTTCTTATAAGAGTTGGGTTATACTGATACGACAAAAAAGTAATTGGTAAAAAAGTTATGTGATATACATAAACTAGGAGAGAGAGAAAGAGAGAGTATTTAGAAGATAAGATTTTAGTTAACATTATCGATCAACGCTGATTATTGTAAACATTTTGGGGGTTTTATAGCCCTGTGAACGTACCCTTACAACGAAATATCCCTCATAATGGATACAGAAATTGAAACTAGGAATATTAAATTAATAAACTTTTAATCAAATAAAAAACAAACAATTAATATATTTTGTGGTTCCAAAAAATAACATATTGAACAAAGTTCACAAACAAAACAAAGTATAATTTATAACATTACCGTTTCTTAACTTTTTAATAAATTAAATTCTTTTTAAATGTTATTCATAGGATTAAATAAATAATAAGAAGAATAGATTTTATAGATCTTTGATTATCAAATTTGCTTGTAATTTATCTATTGTTTTTGACATCTCTATATTAAATTATATGACCATTATTTTTAATACATTAGACCTCCTTATAGATAGAATGGGGTTAAAAGATAATGACGAAATTTTTTATTTCATCATGTTTTAAATAATAATTTTTATAGTTAAAATATTAACAATTACATTTTATTATGAAATATTATTTATTAAATTTGTCAAACAATATTCTATATAATTGTTAATTTACGTTATTTTAATTATTTAATTTAAAATTTAAAAAATCAAATTTTTAAAAATATTTGTTATATTTAAATTTTTCTTATAATATTTTAGTAAATAGAAAAGATCTTTTCTAAAAATTTTATTAAATCATTGTAGTTTAAATTGTAATTATGTCTTCTGGGTAAGTTTATTTCAATTTTACTTTAATCTGTCATTTTATTTTAGAAAATCAAGAACTCATCTTTTACAGCTTTCATCATCGGAATCAAGTGATGTTGGGACAGGACGTGAAATTGATTTTATTCCAAAATTGGATGGCAATTTAGAAGAAAGTCAAGATGTTGGAACTGCTAGAGAAATAAAACCTAGTCATAAGGTTCCATTAGCTGATATTTCTAATGATCCTACAAGTGATGTCGAAACAGCTAGAGAAGTTTCTCAGGGTCCTCATTCAATGCCAAAAGATAACTTAAACATAAGTGGATTAAATCAAGCACTTGGTACTTTAAATATTCAAGGATTACCACAGGCTTCTAGTTCTGCACCCACAGAAAATCCACAAGTTATTACTCCTACTGAACAAGTACCAGCTATAGTTAGCAATGAAAAAAACCAATCAAATGAAATTTCTTTAACAACATCATCTGCTCAGGAACAACCATCAAATGTTGTCCCGGTTAGCACAGAAGTCCAGCCCGTTTCAACTGGAACACCTCAAATCGTTTCTTCATCAGCTGTTGAAACTGCAAATGTTGCTAATCAACCCCAACAAATTGCTGCACCAGCTATAAATGAGACTTCTCAACCAAATCCATCTGTTCAAGAAGTACCACAAGTTCAGCCAACTGCTACAGAAGTTCAACAAACTCCAGTTGCTGCTCCAGGTGTAAGTGAAACGCCATCAACACCTCAACCTGTTCCTCCATCTTCGGTTGAAACGTTACCATCAGCTAATGTCACTTTAACTACAGAAAATGTTAATGAAGAGAAACCAAAAATCATTGAAGAAGAAAAGCCAAAATCTGATGTAAATGATAAGTTATGTGAAAATAAATTAAAATCAAATGACGTTGCATCACTTAATTCATCTTCAACTGATGTAGTTCAGCCTAAGGTTGTTGAATCAGGAACAGAGAAAGCTGCTCCATTACTTGTTCATATTGCTCCATCAGAAACAGCTTGTGGTAAAAAAGATGAGGTTAAAGAAGAAGCTTCAAAAGGTGTTAACATTATTCCAGTAAAGGATAGTATTCCTGAGAAGGTTAAAGTAGATGAACCTAAAGATACCACACATAACGCTGTTAAGGAAACTGCCACACTTAATCCTAGTGAACATAAAATCACTAAACCTGAAACACCAGTAATCACAAAGACACAAGTTGAAGTTAAAAATGAGGATACCAAGGTTAATTCGCTACCAAATAAAGTTGAACAAAAAGTTTCTGCTAAGGAGGCAGAAAAACCAAAAGTCGAGGCTACCAAATCTCAACCAAAGAAAGAGATACAACCAGAAAAACAATCTTCTGGATGTTGTATCTCTTAACTTTACCTTCTTAAGATACTAATTTTTGTCGCTAACCCTTTTTAATTATTCTTTACCAATCTTCAAATTTGATATTGTATCTTCAATATTATTAATTTATAAGTACATACATTGTTCAGATATATTTAACAAGTTTTAATGAACAGAATGTAAATCAAATTTTATTTAATAAATTTTTCTAATATTCAACATTTAAATCTTATATTAATTTGAAACTTTTATTCTTCGATGTTGTTGAATCTTTAAAATAAACTATTTAGAACAGACAATAATTTTGTTTATTTAAATATTTGTGTTGTCTCAAGAATACATAACAAATCGTAAGATTTTTAACACTTGAAAAAAAAAACTCCCAATTGACTTAGAGTTTATGATGAAACATTTATATAGAAAATAGTCTATAAAGATGTTTCCTCACTAATTACTCCACATCTATATCGTGTCACGAAAGTTTTGTACATACGTTGGAATTGTGTGTACTAAAAAGAGAAACAAAAATATTATCAGTTGTATTTCAAAAATCTTGTTATTTAAAATTATGAATCCTTTAAAGAGAAAAACTGAAATGACATTATCACCACGTAAGTTTACGTTAAGTATATTCATATTTTTTTAGATGATGAGAAGATAGTTGCATCTGAATTAGAAAGTCTAGCACAGAATTTAGGATTACCAAAAGGATCAACACAAGAAGAAACAATATCTATTTTATATTTTTATATAAAAAATGCTGAGTCAAAAGGATATTTAAAGAATATAATACAAAAACCAAAAAAAAACGACAGAGTTACTGTTATGTCAATTGATGAAGTACCCCTCGGAATGAAGACCAGTGGGAATAAAAAAATTGACACGCTTGCAAAAATTGTTAGATTAAAGTATTTAGAACAATTCAGAGATATTCAAGAGTATGTAAATCAAAGAATTAACAAGGCACAAATAATGACAGCTGATCCTAAAACAAATATGAGTTTAGCTAAAGTTGGATTTTAAAAATAAATTATTTATCAGAAGTCAAATTATTTTTGAGTTTTTAACTCTTCATATTTTTAATTTTTTTTATAATAACAATTCATATTTTAAGAAAATAAAAAAAATGACTCAACCTTATCAGCGTGAAAAAGTTAACATTTTGGTGACAGGAACACCAGGTGTTGGCAAAACTACATTTTGTGAAAAATTAGGTAAAGACCTAGGATTTGATGTCATAAATATCGGGGAGATAGTTAAAGAAAATCAACTATATTCGAGTTTTGATAATGAATATAAATCGTACATTCTTGATGAAGATAAGTTACTTGATTTTATTGAGGATGAAATGAATTCAAAAAAAGGAGGTATAATTGTGGATCACCATGGTTGTGATTTCTTTCCAGAACGTTATTTTAATATCATTATTGTATTGCGTTGTAATAATACACTTTTATTTGAACGTCTTGAAAAACGTGGCTATTCAGAAAAAAAGATAACAGAAAATATTGAATGTGAGATATTTGGAACAATATTAGAAGAGGCAAAAGAAAGTTATGCTGAACATCGTGTTTTTGAGCTTATTAATGAAACAGAGGAACAACAAGCAGAAAATTTGCAAAAAGTCAAGAATCTAATTTCAAAATGGGAAGAAGAAAAATAATTTTTAATAACTAATATATTTTGTTTGTTTTTTGCTTGTTAAATTTATTGTTGTCAGATACTTTATCATAGTGTTACACGCTATCATATTTATTATCCCATATAATTTAATTTTCTTTATTCATAATTCCAGATACAATGTGTCAAATGTGGACAAAGATTCGCCAAGGCGTCCGATGGCTCCCTCATGAGCGGCTTGCCCAAGCAGTTAAACAATTAGATTTTAAAAATGTTAAAACGATACATGTATCTTTAGATCCCTTTCATCCAAAAAACGAATCTATTCGTCAATTTTGGTTTCATGTATCGTCAATGAATGTACGACAAACCAATCCATCTGTTAAAATTTTACCAGAAATTCGTAATGATAGAGGAGATCCATTCGTTTTAACAGAACTTACCAATGGTCAAAAGTATAAATTTCATACGGCGAATTTCCCTCCTGCAGACTTATTAAAAACGTTTAGTAGAGTTATTTCAAAATAAAAATACCAATTTCTAAATAAATATAGACAATAAATAAGTTGTAGAAAATGTTTTAGTTTTTTTTGAAAACTTTTTAAAGACAATAAATTTTGCTAGTAATGAAAATATAATCATTTATTCAAAAAACAACCTTGAAACCAGGCATTCACTTCATTAGAAGTTCATAAATTTTATAAAAAAGGAACAGTCTGATTGTAAGAAATCATTTACGTTAGTTTTCTTTCTTGTGTTTTTAAAAATTATTTTTCTTCAAAAATTAAGAAAAATATAATAACTAGAAACTAACACATTAAAAATAATTTACAAAAAAAAATTAATTTAATTGAATAATTTATCTATGTTGGAAATCCAATTACTAAGTAGTTTCGTTTATATTTTGTTCAGTATCTTTACGTTTATTTAAAATTTCCAAAAGGTTTTTCATATTTCTAAAATTTTGTACCAAAACTTCGAAAGGTGTAATATCACCATTGCTAATGTAACTTCTATCTTCTTCATTAAATATATCTTTGTTTTTCTCACATAATTTTAGTAATTTATCTGATAACAGTTCATCATCTTTCAAAATAGCTTTACAAGCTTCAATTTCATTATTTAAAAAAGACATTTCTAAATCTCTATATAAAATAAATTAAAATAAACAACTAATTACTTACTTTTCTGCACGGGAAGTTTCAGTCTTATTTTTTACATTGCACTTTTCTAATCCATTAGAAGGTACATCTTCTAAAATAGTACTTAAATCTAATGTTTGCCTTCTATTAACACATTCACTAAGACAATTTTCCTTATCTCTATCAATAATTTCATCAATAGTACAAATATCACTAAAAAAAACTTCTTTTTCTTGGAGTGTACAAATTGTACCAGCTTCATCATCAGAAATATCCATATCACTGCCAGAATCTTCTGGTTGGTAATTATCTATCTTTTTTAGACTATATTTATCATGGTTTTCTACATTAATATCAGTACATGAAATATTATTTGAATCCATTATAAAATAATAGGAGAACAAAAAAAAATTGATTACAGAGAATAATATTAAGAAGTAAAGAAGAAAAGTTAAAATGGCGCAAAATATATTGGAATGTTGTATATATATGTATATGAAATTTTCTTATCATTGAAATATTTTTTTCTACAAAATAACAAATAATTTAAAATATTAAAATAATCTTAAAATAGTGAACCTGTTTTTTTAATGAAAAAAAAAATACCTTAACAATAATCAAATTTGTTTTAAATTAAGTACAAGTAAGATTAAATATTTTTGTTTGTTGTTACAATGTGATTGAAAATAGTTGGCTTCTGGTAATAAATACAAACTCAATTCACATCTTCAAAAAATCAACTAATATACTTTTTTTAAAATTAATTTAAAAAAATATTTTTTGTAGTGGGACGATAAAAATAAACAACAAAACACAATAAATTAAAAGTTAAAATTAAAGAAATAATTATGTGATCATTTAACTTTAAATTTTAGTTTTTAATTTTAATGTTTTTTTTCTTCATATTTTTATGATATTTTTAATATCAAAAAAGAATAAATTTAAGTATTAACATAAATATATATGTTTGATTAAATATTTTAATTTTTAATAGAAAATTTAAATTACCACTAAGGGATACTTTTAAAAAATATTATTTACAAGTTTTTTTTGTAATAAGATAAAATTTGTTTACATTATTTAAGAGATCAACTAAAACACATTTGAAAAAGAATATTTATTAGTAATAAAAAAAAGTTTATTTTTCAAAAAACAACTTTTGCATAAACTTTGAGATACAAACGGTCCTACCATATTTGTAAAGATAATAATTGTACAATAAAAACTTTTAAAAACGATAAAATGTGTAACTAAACTCTAATAATTAATAATTAATTAAATGATGTATAAATAAAAGAAATATATGTTTATACTTTATGTTAAATAATATTATCACTGGTGGAAAGCGCTTCTTCATATTCCTTCTTTCATCTTCATTTACTTTATATTTAAATATTTTTTTTTTGTTAAAAATTATTGGAAAAAAAAAATTAAACCGTTTAAAATCATTTAAAATTATAAAATGATTATCAAACGTTAGGAGGACATAATGTTCCTGGATATGGTTGCATACCATAAGCTGTACTATTTCCTGGATATCCCATAGTCATATGATGAGCTTGCCCTCCAATCATACTATTTGGATCAGTGTTAGAACCCATTAATGTGTTATTCATTGATGATCCCCATGGATTCATTAAACTAAATCCTGCTGCGGCGGCAGCTGCTGCTGCGTCTGAAATAAGATGGACTTTTAATGTGTTTCCTTTATATCAATACATTTATTGTATATTTATAAATGTATGTATAAGTTAAAAGAGAAATAAGAAAATTGGGAGGAAACTAGCTGTGTAGAGAGGAAAATATTATATACATTTATTACTTACATACATACTCACAAATATTTATATTTATATATATATATATCTGAAGTACGGTAGTAAGAATGAAAATATAATATCAAAAGATATATGATTGTTTAATTTAAAATTACCTGATAATGAATCTTGTCTTTGACTATGTGTATTCATATGCATCAATTGTTGACCTGCTTGAACATTTTGTAAAGAATTCCCTCCAGTCATATGATTTAAATGATTTATTTGTTTAGGTGGATTTGCAGGTAAAAGAGATCCATGATCTCCAGTTCCATCATCAACTCTTGTCTTTTCTTTTTTAGCTTTCATTCTTCTATTTTGAAACCAAATCTTTATCTGCCTATCTGTTAAATTTGTTTGAAGTCTCAATTCTTCACGTTGTTTTTTTGAAACATAAGAACTTTGTTGAAATTTAGATTCCAATACTGATGTTTGATATCTTTGATAAGTTTGCCTTCCTTTTTTTGTTTGTGCTAAAATTAATAAAAAGATAATTTATTTTTTTTTGATATAAAATTGGAATTTTTTTTTTTTTATAATCTTACCATAACTTGACCAATGTGGAGCACCACCATAACAATTTCCTGGCCATCCTGGAAAAGCGGCTGCTGTTGTAGGATTCATTGGTTGTGAAAATTGTTGATAATATGCATTTTGCCAATTTCCATATTGGTGAACATAGGCAGCAGCAGCAGCTGATTGATATAAAGATGGATCGGTAGAAACTGCAGTAGCTGAAGATAAAAAATTGGAGTCATAACAATCAAAGAATGAAGGAAACATTATAAATTTAGTTTATTGTATTTCTTTTATATATAAAATGATAAATAAAGGGATAACAATGTGACTTAAAGATGTGTGGTTATGGCATCAAATAGATAAGATTAATGATGATGAAGAGATGTTAAAAATGAGGGATATATGATGGTAATGTTGATTATATTATATTATTACTAATGGATATCATTGTTTTATATTTATATTTAAAAAGTTATATATATAGATATAATACAATGTATTATAAATTATATGTTGAATTTAATTTTACTGTAAGAATTTTTAAAAGAATCTTTTGTTAAAAGATGTGAAAATATAGTACAATTATTTTTCATACACTATAATATTACACTTATTTATATGATGTTTTGACAGATCTAACACACCTTAAATCATATTTCAAACTTTTTATCTTCTACAAGAACTGTAAAATTTTATCATATGTCGGCATATATTCTTTTACCAAAAAAAAAACATTTACTCATTTACTACTTAAAGTTTCTTTATGATACCGGAAGCTATAAAAAAATAAAAGAGTAACTTCGGTAAATGTATTTAATATGATTTAAGAGAAGAAAATTTTAGATAGAAAGAAATTATGGTGGTAAAAAAAAAAACCATTTTCCGTCTTTGAAGATACTAATTTTTGATTTAAACAAACTTTTTATTTAAATATATTTAAATGACTATCGTGATGTATAGAATAAAAAAAAATGTATTATAATTTATTTTAATTTTGAACAAATATAATTTCTTCCAACTATATAGTAAGGTTTTTTTTTTTTTAATATTAACTTTGAAAAGTTCCGCTTAAATATTATAATTTAATTTATATATATTTATATATATAAACATTATAATGATTTAGGATGTTAAGAAATATTTATGATATGAGTAGTTAATGTGAGAATTCAATTAATTTGATTTAAAAAAAGTGTAAGCATATTATTAAGAAATTAATAGATCAAAAGATTTAAGCCGCTTACTAATGGGTTTATTAGAAATGTATTATATATTATTTGAGGGAAGAGTTTAAATGAATCTTATGAATACAGTAATAAAATATGTTAAAGTAAATAAATAATTTTTAATGATACTGGATTATTATATAGAAAAAATATTTTTTTAAAATATATATCAAAACTAACCTGAATCTTTCATTCCAACTCCTTGAGCCATTTGAGCAAGTCTTTGTAAATGATCGTTATCTCCAGATGAAGATGGTGTTGAAGATCCACAATTATTAGTTCCGTTATTATTTGAAGACAACCCGTTACTATTTGAGTTATTTATTAAATTGGATTCAGAACAAGTAGCTAAAATAAAAAAAACTTACAATTACTGTATTTCTTTAAAAATTCATCAAACATACGTGTATTATTTCCCGCAGAAGTAGAACTGGGTGTTGATGGAATATTCATTTCACTCTCAAGTTCCTCTTCTTTACAATTTCGGAATGATAACATAAGATGAATATATATAAAATTTCAAAAAAGTTCTTATTTTTACTTTTAATATACCTTTGTTTGAAGTTTTTATTTTTTTTTTACCTTGTTTTTAAAAAGACTTTCTTTTACTTTTACTATTTGTTAAAAAAAAAGTTTTTTTTTATTAAAAAAAATAAGTACCTGAAATAATGGAATAATTTATATATTTTTTTTTAAAATGATAATAAAAAAAAAAGTAGTAATAAAAATTGTTAAAAACATTATATATAATAAATAGATATTATAAAACATATACTTAATTATTTTTATAAACGATTAAATAAACTATTAAAAATAATTGAAGGAAGAAAAATTTAAAGTTTTATTAGGTGATATGTATCATCATAACAGTTATGTATTTTTTTTAATACCTAATTGTAGTATTAAGATTAATTAGCTAATCAAATATTTTCCACTCTTTCTCGTAATAAAATATATATGTAAAAAATTTTAAATGTCATATCATAACCATCAATATTTTATCACATAATCATGACATAACAATAACAAGTAATTTTCATTACTTTAAACAATATAAATTAAGTAGTTATATAATTGTTATTTGCTCCTGTGGTAAGAGTATTGGATATTTTTATTGGAAATAATTGTATTGAAATAATATCATTTAGATGAAATATAAATTGCACCATAACATACCCTAATAATGGGAGAACTGACAAAATGATGGCCTATCAAATGAACATTTGAGATGGTATATAAAATGAGATAGTCAAAGGGGGAGGAGGTTTTGAGGATTGGTTGGGTATTAGAGGTGGAGTGTTGAAGGAAGGTATGATGGTGAATTAATAAAAATTATACATATCAAAAAGATGTTAAAATTAATACTTTTTCATACTTATAAAATAGAAAACAAACTTTTTTTTTTAAATATTTTATATATATATATAGAAAATAACCTACAAAAATAAAGATAAAAAAAAAATTATTTTCTATTCTAAAATAATTTTTTTTTTCTCCTAAAATCTTTACTTATTTTAAAATTATTTTTATTTTTTAATTATTTTAAAAAGTATTATTTTAGGAAATATTAAAAATCTTAACCATTTTAGACTATATTTAAAAAAAAAAATTACATTATGTATAGTTTAAAGAACAATCTTTCTTCTGAAAAAGTGTCGGTTATTTATTCACAAATCCCATAAAAATCTCATTTAATGTCTTTTTAGCAATTTGGTCTCATTTAAAAAATCCAATTCCAAATAACCAGAGTGACACACCGTTGGAAGTCTTTTTTCTCTCTCACTGAATACATCTATATATACATATATATATATATAAAATAATGAGGTAGAAGAAGGACAAAATCATCCTATGATATGAAATACATTTTAAGATTTGATAATAAAACAAAACTGTGATTTTTAAATTAAAATACCGTACCACAATATATGTATATATATATATATTTATAATAAATAAAAATAAATATTTTTATGTATTATAATTAAAAAATATTTTAAAATATCCTTGTCAAAATCATAATTTTTTGTTTTGGTTATTTAATTATAATTATTTAACAAGATATAAGTGTAATATCAATATATTTCTTAATGCAAAAATAGTTTATCTACATAAAAGATATAAATATATATAAAATAAAAACACATAATCGTTATTTCTAACGACTTTAGGTGATAGCTTATAGGACAGTTGAGAATATAATATCTTTTACCAAAGAATTCTTTATTTTTCATTTTATATATCTTTAAGATACTACTTTTTTTTTGTATAGAATTATATAACTTTAAAATAAAAGATTTTTATTAAAAAAAAAAATTTTTTTATATAAAAAAAAAAGTAATTCTCCTCAAATACAAAAATTTTTTTTTTTCATTTATTCTTTAACAAAACATGAAAAAACCGGAAAATTTTGTACATGAAGACTAAAAAAGAATATTCACCGCTTTAGGTTGATGGTCCGTGAAGGGTGGATGATATGGAAGTTATGGAATAAATAAGAAAAGTAGTTATGCATAGTTAATGGTATTAGATTATTTACAATCACATATATTGCTTGTAATGAGACGAAAAAAGATGATAGAGTTTGAATGGAGGATTGAGTTTAATGGTTAAATAGGGATGCAAATGTTTAATGAAAAATTATAAAAATAAATCAAAATAATTTTATGAGATTTAATATTTTATTTTAATTATGTTAAATCTTCAATATTAATCTTAGTACTAATTTAAAATTATATCATTTTTTTGTTTAAAAAAAAAAAGAAATAAGTTTATATTAAAGTAGTAATAACTACCACTCATCAACTACTGTTATTACTTTCATACTCATTACAATCTATGGTTATGAGGCAATCAATGTTGTTGTAAAGCATGTTATGAAATAATGGGGCAGATATATAAATGTAGATATATTTGATGAAAAGGAAGAATAAGAAATGAACAAATTCTTGAAATTTATTTTTAAAGTTATAATGCTATGTTATACTAAGATTAATATTCATATATCATTTTGTCATTCAATATTTATTTTTTTTAAACATTTTTATTCGTTAACTTTTTTTGATAATATTAAGTAAGGTATTTTATTCTATTATCTATTCTATCAAGGTGGCTAACCTATAAAGTATTCATATCACAAAAGAATGATTCCCTTATGTTAAATATATAAACTATTAAACTATTGTTTGTTAAAAAATAGAAATATTTGTTCTTCCCAACATTATATATTTTTTTAAGAGAAAAAAAAATTTGATTATAATGTTTAAGGAATGTGGAAAATGTTTTATTTACTTTGATATATTTTTTTTTTCTATTATTTTAGGAAAAAACCTTTCTATCAATATAAAATACATCTAAGGGATCTTCTTATTTTTCCAATTAACTGTTCCTAAATATATATTACAAAAAAAAAAAATGAATAAAATTATGGTTAAAGGAAATATTTGTCAACATCATTATATCTTTTTTATTTACTTCTATATAAATATTCCATGAATCTTTAATTTTTACAGAATCTATAATATTTATTATTTCTAAATTTATAATAACCTTTCTATTTTTATGCATTTATTTGACAAAACAATTTAAAGTATTAATATTAAACTTAATAATTTTTTTTATTTTCAGTAGAATAGAGTGTAACGTTTTATGTAAAAAAGATACGGTAGCATAGTACCTCAGGGGATTTATAGTGTATGGTAGTTTCATATATATATATACATCCATATATAAAGACATTATTTACAAGAAAAACTAATTTTTATTTTTCATATCATATCATATATATAGGGACTTTTATTTTTAAAATTGTAGCTAAAAAATTTTTTTCAATACTTTTAAATATATATATATATGTATACTAATATATCATTAAAATTATTTCTAAAACATCAAATTTACCTTGAATTAAAATAATATAATGTTAAAATTTTTACAAATATTCTAATTTTTATTCTAACATGTCATTTTGTCACCACAAAGTTTGACATCCATTATAATATCTAAAGAAAACTAGATTTATCTTAACTAAAATCACATTAAAGAAACATCATTCTAAAACTTCCTGAGATATAAAATTTAATAAAAAGTGATAATGACCCAATTAGAATAAATATAAAATAAATAATACATTAGCTATAAAATAAAAATCATTTATCCTTTCTAAGCCTAATATATATAAATCAATTTTAATTTTCACATCTGGAATCTTTTATCTATCTTAAAATCATGTGAGTTAAATATCTTACTTAAAACTCATTCCTATATACTCAGACAATGTTAATTAACAAAACAAGAAAAAAAAAAGTATTAACATATGCTAACAAAGATATAAAAGAAAAAAAATTTATATATATAACTAAACTTATAAATAAGAGAGAGTAAAGAAAAAAAAAATATGGATAAAAAAAATGTCTACCTTTTATATATATTAAATTTCAATCTTCATCAATCATTTTTAATGCCTTTTTTTTCCTGAGCCAAAACATCTTTGAACTCAGATAAATATTATCTTAAACATATAGATTGTCTATACTGTCTTTTATAAATAAAAAAAAAGATAATTGGTAAAAATTATCTAAATATTAGACAAAAAAAAAAATACTTAACAATAGGTGAGGTGATGTTCTATTAATCTTAATTACTATCATCATGATATGTTAAACAAAAACCAATTATACTTTAATTTTGTTTCTTTTTTATATCAATAAAATATAATGTATAATTCTTTTTCCTCATCTAAATTTTACCTTCTCTTGTTAAGCATCATTTTATGATTTTCAAATGATAATTAAAACTAAAATAAAATTAATTTTATGATTGAGAAAGGTAATTTTGTAAATGTATATGTATATTAAATGAATATAATGAGTTACACTTTTTATGACTACTTATAGAAGGTTAATTTTGTTAATATTCTTTATAATCAAATTCAAAAAGAAAAAGAGATATTATTTTATGATATACTAAACAAAAGTACATTTATTATAATATTGTTTTAACTAAATTTATTATTATTACTTATTTTTAAAATTAAAAAAAAAAAACTTTAAACTTTTAAAGTATTCGTTTTTATATAATAAAAATGTTAAATCAAAAGTCTTTTAAATAGCTTAAAAAAGAAACTTCATGTTATTTTTCAATCTTATTCCAGCTGTTGTCAGAATTTTCTAATAAACTTATCTAACCCCATAAAAAAAGCAATAAAAATTAATAATTATGATTCAAAAGTATATATCAAACAATCATAAGAACAGATATCGGTTATTAAATATGATTATGGTATATTAAAATATTGAGTTTAAAAAGAAAGAAAGTAATTATAAATTAGCCTTTCGAATAGCGGAAAGTAGTACTTTTGTTGCGGTAATTTTTAAGTTTTAGATGTTTCTTTTTATGTTAAGAAATATAATGAAAACATAATAATGTGGTTATTAATATATTAATGATTTTTAATAATTATTTAAAGTTTAAATATTATTTATTTTAAATTTTATTATACAGATTTTTAAATTATAATAATAATTATATGATAAATTTTTAATATTTTTAAATAAAATTTTTATATATATTTTTATTTAAATATTGCGCAATTTTTATTTATCATTCTATCTTATATTATTATATATTGATAAGAAGATGTATGTAATCAATGGAATACAATGGATAACTTAGCTAAAATATATGTCGGCAACATCAAAGAATAGACAAAAGATATAATAAATATTACAATATATAAGAAGGTTAAATATTTTTAGTGATCTACAAACTTAAAGCATAAGCTTTAAATAAACTTTTTTATCCATAAATTATTATTTAACATAAAAATGGTGAACTTTATATAGAAGAAATGATTTATACAAAAATATATATACATATTAAAAATAACAAAATATATATATATCTAGAAGATGGTAAAATAAACAATAAATTTTTTGTTTAAAGAAGGCATTTACCTTATAGGTTTATTCATTCACATCGTTAAAATTTAATCAAATAATTTTTATATCAAATTTAAAACTTAAAAATTTCTTTATAACATTCCGCATCACACTACAATGGAGTACCTTTTTAATTTAATTTTAAATATAATCAAAAGCTTATTTTTATTATATTTATAATATTAATATAATAAAATAAAATAAAAAAAAAGAAATAAATTTAAAAAAGCAGATGCCTAAAGCTTCAACTAGAAACATTTTTATATGGTCGGTTACTTTGATTAGTGCGGTAGTATAAAGAAAATAGTAGTGATGACTTCTTAATTTATGTGAATTTTTTTTAAAAAAATTTTAGTATATTAAAAAGTTTTGTTAAAATTTAAATAAGTTTTTTTTTTTTTTAAATAAAAATAAAGAAAAAAAAAGTTTTATTTTTGTTTTTAATAATATAAAAATAAATTATAATATATATATATATAAATAATCTGATAGAAAATTTATAAATAACATTAAAATAAGAATAATATATTAGGAATAAAATGTAAAAAGATGTCTTTGTATAGAAATAAGATGATAAAAATAAAAATTAACATATCAATGAATGATAAATAATTGTTTCTATTAGTATTTATTAATTAAATTAATATTAGTAATAAGAGTTATAACAATGTATATACCTCATTTACCTATCACAATTTAGTGACAAATGAAACTAATAAACATATCAGCTGTTAAAATTTTTATTATTCCTTAGGATTGTTAGGAAGCCCTTTTAGGTCAGGGGCAGATGATGTTACATTTCTTATAATTATATACATAATATAATATATATATATATATACATATATACATATATTTAAATGAAAAAGAATGATAGTTAGCTGTAAATAATAATAATAATAATAATATGAATAATGAATATCAATTAAAAGAATGAGGTTGAAACTGTTTCCTTTACAACAACCCCTCATGAAGTATGGTTGTATAAATGATTGTAAGAAACTTTAAATGATATCTCAAGTAGAACCGGAAAAAAAGAAAAATTATTAAATTAAACAATACTATATATGTTACAATACCATTTATAACAATAAATATTTTAAATAATTTTTTTAAAAAATACATTAGTTAATGAAAAATAATATTATTAACATTATTATAATTCTTTATAGAGGCAAATGAAAAATTAAAAATTTTCTAATATTATGTTTCTATTTACCTCATTAAAATATTAAACTTATATATTTTATAACTCTATCACTCTACAATACTTTTTAATGTCATTATTCAATCTACCTCATTAATCATTACTCTTAATCAACCAATAAGATCTTAACATATTATCATATGAAATTTTTTAGAAAATATTTGAGGATAGGAGAACAAATTATATGATTAAAAATGAATAATTTTTTAGCTTAAATGTTATAAATATTATCAATACCACAAATGTGATTATTTAAGATAAAGTGTCAAAATTTATTTGATTCAATATTATTTTATATAAACATACATTTATATAAATATAAAAAAAAAACAATAATTAATTAAAAAATAATAGTTAAAAAAAAAATAAAAATTTAATGTTTTAAAAAAATATTTTTAAAAATAATAGTAGAAATTAAAATAGGTAGAAAAAGTATAACTTTTTGATATTATATAATTAAACTTGATAAAGACTACACTTTATATGTTAAACCACCATGTTAAAATAGACGTCTCGTCATTATATTATGATACTTGATAAAAAAAAACACCTTTTCGCAGGGTAATTAATTAAACATTTTGTGAAGATGATACAAAGAATTGTTACCTTCTATTTTTATTACCTATCTCTATCTATTTGGGTGATTTTGATATGATGATTATGAACTATATTTTGTCATAGAATGATAAAAAAAATTTTATAAATATTTTTAAATATATAAGTGGGAAAATACCCCTAAGGTATTTAAAAAAATATCAAGACTATTCTTAAATTTTGAAGTATCTAATTATAAATATCTTTATCAAATAACATATATCATTTTTGAAAGAGGATTTTTGTAAATTATAAAAAAAAAATATACCAAAATTCACATTTAATTAATAAGAAAAATATTTTAAAATGATAAAATGAATGATAAATTTTCGCAACCGTAAATTATACCAAGATGGGAAATATTCAAGGAGAAATCAGTGTTTTTAAATTACCTTTTTCTAATTACTGTTTAAATAGCCAAAAAAAAAGGAAAGAATTTATTTTAAAAAAAAAATTAAAAAAAGATATATATATATACATATGTGTTAATTATTTAAAAATAAAGAAGACAAAAATTAAAACTATATAACAGTTAATTATCAATAAATAAATTTTTTTAAAACAATTCTTTATTTTGTAGAGAAGAAACAAAAAATCATTAATAATCATAATAAATTTTTAACAAAGTAAACTCATAAAAATTTCTATCAACAGTACAGGACTTTTTTTTTTCAAATATAATATTTATTTATTTTTTTGTTTATCCAATAAAGATCAAAAGGCTTTTTGAATTATTGTATAATATTTACCGCTGATTATCATTGTCGGCATCTCTTTTACAATTTTTCTTACAATATTAGTTTAAATGTACCATTGAAAAGGTGTTTTAAACTTACGGTACCCTAAAAATATTATATTTTAGGGTATTGAAAAAAAAAAAATTATTTACATTAAAATATACTTTTTAATTGATATATAAAAAAAATAAAGAAAAGTCCCTGTAGAAAATTTAGAGATAATTAATAAATTTCTTTCAATTAATTTACAACATTTCAAAATAATATGATACACTATTGATACCTTATTTCTTTTTAACTAATTGAAAACCATTAATTCATATTATATTATATATGCTTAATGATATCCAAGTTAAAATGTAATAAAAATATATAATGGCATTCGTAAATCTTTTGTTTCTCTAATTTACTTAACATTATAAATTATACTTTTTATTATCATAAATATACCAGAATTTTAAATGATAATTTATAATTTTTCATCTTAATATTTGTGTTATATATCTAAGAAAATTTTATTCATAAATAACAAAAAAAAAAACTTTTTTTTATCCAATTTTTTACTATAATATATGATAAATAAAAGAAAATTTTTGAAATTACTATAAAAGTTAAGTATATATGATTGTATAAATGTAGAACAATTCATTTTTATGATTTCAATTTCTTACGTAATAATAGTTTTATAATGTATCATGAAATAAAAAAGACGAGATCATAAATTAAGTCTTGATATTAATAAATAACCTTTTAGAAAATGTCGTTTAGGTAAATAGATCAAGAGTATTATAAAAATTTTTATTTATAGTTTATTTTATATGGTGATGTTAATATTATTTAATATTATAAAATGTTTATTAAATCCTTCTTATTATGTTTATATTTTTTTAAAACTTTTTTTTATATATAATATTAATATATCTTTTTTGATATAAATAATTTTTTTATCACTTAAAATAAAAAAAAATGTTTAATCTTTGTTGTAATATAAAATAAATATTTTTATAACATTTTTTAAAATAACAACTACAGCTGTTATAGAAAATAATCTAATTTGTCTTTATACTGTTTTATTTAAAATGCCAGTTAACGCCTATTTATTTAAAAATTTGTTTTTCTAAACACTTATTTTAGTTTACATTTTTACAAGTTTTTCAATTTTATTTAATTCTTTTATTCAGTATGTTAAACTTTTTTTTTATGATTTAATTAACTATTTTAATAACTAATTTTATTAACTTATAATATAAATTAAATAAATAAAATTTTATTTTTCTGTTGTAATAACAGAGTTAAGATTAAATATATAAAACTTAAATTATGGTTATGATAATATCCCCATAAAATAATATTAATGATTCTTGTTTAAAGAAATTGTAATATTTAAGTTTAAGCCTGTAAGTAGAATGATTATTTTTATTATTTTCTTATTATTATAATATTGACTTCTGTAATTTTTTATTTTTCTATTTTATTTTTTATCAATAAATATATATATATGTATATATTATTTATATATATAATATATTTAAAATTTATCTAAAAAAAGTTTTGTTATACCAATAATTTACCATTAATATAAATTTTATTTTTATTGTAAGTCCCTGTAATAGTCAAAAAAATTTTTTAAAATAATTTTATCTTTTACCACACATCTTTTTCTTATCTTCATCCATTCTACATATTTGTTCTCCTATTTCAAAAATAATATTTCTTCTTTTAAATTTTGTCTCTCACAATATGTACAAACCATGTCAATCAACTTTCTTCAACAGTGATTAATGATGTTGGGGTAAATAACCAATCAGAGAATGAGCTAGAAATTGTATATCCTATAAAATATATTCAAATTTTTTTAAAGATTATGGTAAGATTAAAATATATAACTGGTATTAATAGAAAAAAAAATTTTAAATATAATATATTTTTATTTTTAATTATAAAAAAAAGTATATTTTAAAAAAATTGAGTTATATGGTACAGTAAACACTTCCTTTTTTTTTAATCTGAAACTTTTTTCTTCCATCAAAATACCTTTTTAATTTTGACAAATTGTCTTATCGCAAAATATATATAAATTTTATTTATTTTTTTTATCATACTATTATTGGTTTATAAAAGAAAAATAATATTTGTTAAATCCCTATATCTTATTATATCCATTAAATGTACATTTTATATTTCTTGGAATTAATGTCTTCCCCAAAATTTGAAATAAAATTTATGATCTTCTTCCAAACGCAAACCACCACCTGGCATCATTCTACCTTAACATTTTAAAGTCCAATGAAATATGAGTTAAAATTTTATAAAATTTAATTATAATCCTTTTAATTTATAATTTATTTATCCTTAACAATAAGCTTTTGATATAATTTCACACATTAAAATGTTGCGGCAACATAAAAAGAATATAAATTTTGAGTTAGAAAGAAAGTTTAAAGATGCTTGTGTGGTTGAGAAGAAATACTTTGGATGGATGAAAAAGTATTGGAAGATAATTGTTATAGTACTTTTGGATGACAATCAAAAATTTATTACCAATGAATTTGAGGCAAAAATAAAAAAAAAAATTATAAAAGAATGGAGAAGAGAATAGACAACACACAGATTGAAATGAACAACCAATTAAAATATTTAAAAATCATTAGTAATATTACCTTTTTTAAAAACAAAAGGTATAAATCATTCTTTAACATATGAAATATACAATTTCCAATCAAGTTCTTTTTTTTTTACCATTAATAGCTTTTTAAAAGAAAAAACTATAAATTTTATAGATAATGTGTTTTCTAGTATAAAATAATAATATAATGTGTTCTCGCTATATTTATACCAATGCCTCTTTAATATATTATCTTGTACATTGCTAATTTTGGGAACCATCATCAATGATTTGTGTTAGTATTCTATACTTTATAATTATTTATATTACCACATGTTATGTTTTCTTATTTATAACAGACAAGAAAAAAAAAATTTTATTTTTATGGCTCCAACCTTAAATTATTAAAATATACTTAGTTATATAATATTTTCTCTAAAAGTATAAAATATTTTTAAATAATTTTTGCTTAAATATTTATTAAAAATATAATATATGTTAGAATAATCATATGTTAACCGTTGTAGACATTATAACGATGTATTATATATATATATACTTACACTCTATCAATTAACACATTTTTAATACCATACATGAACTATCTTATGTCAAAGACTATTTTTATTCTATCAACTATTAGGTTACTGTAAAATAGATAGATATATATATAGCTTCTTCATTTGAAATTAAAAATATTACCAAAAATATATATATTTATATTTATATATATATATAAAATGAGTAAACTATCACGAAATAAAATATATATATATTATCACATTTTTATCAAATATATATCAAGATTAAAATATCATCAATTGGAATAAAATCAAATGATGTACACCTTATGTTAAATTGATTATTATATATTTAACTAGCTAAAAATTTTTTAATTTATATATATATATAATCATATAATAATAAAAATAATGTTATCAAGAGAAAAATGGTCCTTTTCAGAGAATATGGTTATAAATCAAAAGTACTAGAAATTAAATTTTAATAGGATGAAAAATGATATATTGATTTTTTAAAAAGATGTTTTTCAAACTGATTAATTGATGTGGTTTAGAAGAGGATATGAAAAAAAAATGGTTTACGTTTATTGAAGCTATAATATATATCATAAGAAATATTGTCATATAATAAATTAGATTTAAAAAAAAAATGAAGATTTTTGTCATATGTCACACTAACACATTATATATATATATATATTTTTTTTTTTAAAATAAAGACAAAATACCTACTACAATTACTTTTTTTTTTCTACTAATGAATTTTTAAAATTTTAACCTTTTTTAATATACTACTTTTATTTCAAACTTTTTATAATATAAAATATTATTGTATAAATTAAAATGACGGCAATTGAAAAAAAAAATTTTTATATTTCATTCTAACAGATGCATGATTTTTCAAAGAAAAAAAAATTTTAAAAATTATTTTTAACCTAAAAATAAAAGAAGAAGTAAATTAAATATTATGACTTATGTTTAATTTTTTTTTTCTTTTCTACTTTCTTTGTCTTTATTTTCTTTTATTAAAAGTTTTAACAGATTGATGTAATGTTATTTATGTACTTTATTAAAGATATCTTCGGTAGTTTTCTTTTAATCATTTAATCTTCAACAAGTTGTAGCTTATCAAATTAATGAAGAAAAAAAAAATAATAGTATATGTTTCTTAATTGTAAAGATTAAGGTATAAATCATATTTATCTATATTTCCTTTTACTATCAAATGCCAAACCGACTACTCTTATCAAAGGGTTATAAGAGAAATGTACTGTTTTGTTAGATATTTGATAAAAAGGTTATCATATATACAACTTATGACAAAGAATGTTTATGGTAACAAAAGGCATATTGACTTTATATGGCGGTTTCTTTTACCATATATATATAGCTGGTATAATAAAAATTTTCAAATATATAAAAGGCAACTATTAATGGTTGGTTGCAAATCATTTTTAAGCTTGATTAAAGGATAAAGATGTTAATTAGGTGCCTAATATCATACAATTATACTTTTTATTTTTATTTCTTTTAACATACTTTTTATTAATTTAATATTATCATAAATTAAGATTATATTTAAAAAAAAAAAGAATTATTTTTATAAATATTGTTGTCCTTTAATATTATCAAAATTTCTACCACCTATCTACCTTCTTCAAAATAATTTATAACTTGTGTAATATTTCACTAGTAATATAAATTATAAATAAGTTAAGATAAAGAGTAAAAAAGAAAAATACTATGTCTATGTATACATCTTCATTTTCAATAACTCTTTTCATTATCACTTTCTAAAAAGTTACGCCTTTAAATATAAATGTGTTATTTCTATTTACTAAAACTATCTTCAAAAACAGTCTTCTTTTTCATTATCTTGTTATAGGATTTTGTATAAATTTGTACATTCAACAAGTTTCAAAAATTTTTACCTCCCATAATATGATATATTATTCCTTATTTTTAAATATATATAAAAAAAATGATTTATTTCAATTATACATGATTTTCAATATTTCCTTAATCTTATTATTATCTCTATTCTGTCTATATTACCAAGTTCAATAAATAACTACTTTTCGGTAACATCAAAGCATGCTCCAGATTACAACTCAAAATTTATTATCTTTACCCTTCCATTCTATATATATATTATTCTTTTAATATTTTTAAAATAACTTTTTAAAAAGATATACATATATATAATAGCTATATTTATATTGATAATAGTGGAAAAATATATTTGTTTGAAAAAATTAAGAAATAATTCTTATCAATATGCCATTTTATTTTTATATATTTCAATTATAAAAAAAAAAAGTTAATGAGGTCAAAATTATATTAGTATCATTTTGCCTAGTTGTAGATAAGTAAATTTTTTTTTTATCTTTTATTTTAATATGAAAATATATTAAGATTATTACTATATATCATATATTTAATAATTATAATAATTATCTTATTGTATTTCTTCAATTATAAGTTATTTATTAAAATTAATAAATATTATAATAGATTATATTTTATTTCAAAAAAAAAAAAAAGAAAAGCTATAAAAATAAATCGTTTGGTAGTCGTCATTTTTTTTTTTTTTTTGATTAATAATATATTATTTTTCCTGTTAACGTTTATTTAAGAATATAACAAATTTTTGTTGATTTTACATTAATTAATTTAATAACAATAGTTGTAAAAAGGAAGACTAGGAGACTTAGATTGAAAGCCTTTGTTAGGTTGATTATGATAAAATATATGTTAAATGATTTTTATTTATAGTAATATTTTAAATTTCTCTACAACAAGGAGAAGCTGTTAAAATAATAAAAAAAAAAAGAGTTGATAATTGTCGCCTACTAAATTTTTAATTAATTTTTAAAAATAGTTGGCGCTAACAATGTCAAAATATCTCTTTTCAAAGACCATCTCAAAAATCTGTCATTCCTAGGTCTTTGTAAATCACAACAACTTTTAAACTTTTTTGTACCTTACTATTAACATATATCTACCAACTGTTATCATAAACCTTTCGGCAATCTCTGCTTTTAACCCCAAACAAAAGCTTCATAAATTCATCATTACAAAATTTATACTTTTTAATATTCCTACAAAAGTACCTTTCTATTATTAAAAATGTCTTTTTAACAAATTTATGATATGACTTTTATTTTCTTAGTAATAATAAAACATCCAATTTTAATGTATTTTTATATCTATACTATTCCTTTTACTTTTTAATATATTTGTAAAGTTTTATTAAAACTTGTCAACAAGTACATCAAATTGATGATAAAATAATTGCTCTTTTATATATTAAAATTTATTGTACCAAAAAATAACATCCCCTTATACAATTATTATGTCTTTTTCTTCTTTTTTTTTAAAATATTTTTTACAAAAGCTTTATATTTTATGTTATTAAAGTAATAAAAAAATTTAAAAAAAAAAAAAATGTTATATAGAAATATATAGAAAATTTTATACTAATATACATAAAATTTTTTCCCTAAATAAATAATATTTTTTAAAGGATTTTTTTATTAATCAAAAGAGATATATTTTTCTTTTAACAATTGCATTTTAAATACTGGGAAGTATATAGGAGAAATAAGAGAATACACACGTATTTGTAAATCATTTCATGCTGTGTTCAAACTAAGTATACCAGAAGAATGTAATAATGAAGACAAGGCATGTTCAATAGTCTATTTTAGGTGAAGGCTATCAAAATGGCTATATTTATTACCACAATATTTAAATTGATTTTAATATTCTTAGTTTAATCATAATGTCTTCCTAAAATATGATATTTTGATAAAAATAAAAAAAAAAGTGGAAGAAAGTTTTGAAACAATATATTAGTAATACTTTTTAATAACTTTAATTTTTATTATCTAGTTTCCTTTTAAAATGAATTATCTTTTATAAAATCATATCAATTCAATTGTCTCCAGATGTACCTAATAGCACACTAAAATAATAATGTTTGCTCCACATTTTTCATTTGCCTTCAATTATTCATTTCTTTCTTTCTCTTTTTAATTTTATTTTTTTGTTATATAATTTTAATTTTTTTTTTAATCTAAAAAATTGTTTTAAAAATTTTTAATCATATTATTTTACAATTAATATTTCAATTATTTTGATTAATATATACCGTTAATAGCCACTAGCCAATAAAAAGACAGTAAGGTTAGGAGGACTTCCTAACACCGCCTTCTTTAAAAATAAAATGGAAAAGATGGGTGTAATGAATATAAAAGCAATAGGTATTAATAATAAGATGTATTAATAGGTATTATTAGTTGCTATATTTTTATTAAATTATTTGCTAACTATATTTCATTTAAAAGTAAATCATTATAATTACTATTAATTTTTATTACTTCCTTCTATAAATTATTTTTTTGGTAATAAAAATTTACTAAATAAGATGAAAAAAAAAATATATTTATTATAAATTACTGATCATATCTATATATTACAGTTTCTCTATCTTTCTATAGATAGTTAAGATGATACCAAATTAACATAATATTGTAATATTATTGTTATCATAACAAAGAACTAAACCTTTTTACCACTTTATCATCTCTTCATGACAATAGTCTTTTAACATAATCACATACTTCATTCCATATTTTCTATGCAATTATTCTTTTTCCTAAACTAACAACACTTCCAAGCATCATCTCCAAAGCATAAATATAAATGTATATATATATATATATATATAAATATATATTTTCTTCAACCCGGCCTCTCCCTTTATTTTTAAACTAATATTTTCCCAAAAACCAAAACGACACATTTTTAACTTTTGATTATAAATAATGTCTTCTTTATTTTCTTCCTAACTTACAAGACCTATGATAAATGTATCCTTAATCTTATCCTCACATTCTTTTTCCACTTTAAAGTATTCTGTTTATATTTTTTTTTTTCCTACCAAAATACTTTTTAATATATTGTTTTTTTTTTTTTTCCTCGTCATAATAAATATTTGTAAATATATTTATAATAAATTTTAAAGTTCAATCAAAGGTTAAATCATATTTAAATTTACATTAAATATATCACTATTGATCTAGAAAGCAAGATAAGAAAAATATTTTTATTTTGATAAATGATATAAAATATTTTATCAAGAGACTGCTAATGTGGTTAAATTAATTTTAGAATATATAAAGATGATTTGTTAATGTTTACCCAATAAATCTAAAAAAGATAATTAATTTAAAAATTAAGTATTTTTTTTTGAAAAAAAAAACATTCTAAATATCTTATTTAATAAACTTATTTAAAAAAATATATTATTAAAAATTTTCTATACATTTTTAGTAATTTAAAGGAGAAAAAAAATTTTTAATTACTTCTTACTCATCATTTGTCTTAATATAAAAGTACTTTGATAAAAAAAAAATAATAAATGAAAAATCTAATATTATTTTTAATTAACTCCTCATCACCAAGTACATATAATTTTATTTTATCTTTCAATTATTGTGGTCCTCTATCATTAATCAAACCGCAAAAATATTGGTTTCTTTTATTTCTTGGTTAAAATGAATATATATAACTAATGATAATATAATGATGTTCGTGGTTTAAATTATAGATGTTTTATAATTAAAGACAAAAATATATTAACAAAGGTGTTAGTTATTATTTTTATAGTAGAAATGTTTTTAAATAGACATCTTTTTCCTGATTGTATTTTTATTAAAATTTTACAATTTTTTTTTTTTATTATTTACTTTTTTTTTTTTCCTTCTAGAATTACTGATAAAAATATTCTCTATATAATACTATATTTAAACGGCATAGGATACCAATAATGATGTACCAGCACCAGCCACATCCACATCCTCATCAACTTTCACAAAATACTGAAAATACATCTCCCTCCACAACTACATGGAATCCAGCTATTGTTGCTGCTGCAGCTGCAGTTAATATTGCAAGTTCTAGTTCAGGAAACATGACAAATGACGAAATTAGAGATAATACTGGTAATTCGTGTAAATTTAACTAATTAAAAAATAATAATTTTTTTTATAATAAATTTTTTTTTAGCGTCAATTTCATCACCATATTGGAATTCAAGTGGTATGAATAATAATTCAGGTATAAATACTACCTCCACAAATCACAATAACACTTCTTCCAATAATAATCTTATGAATAATAGTTCTCTGTCAAATGTTATGGATCCAATGAAGACATTTTATGATCCATCAAATTTTTTGTATTCCCAAAATTATATGAAAAATGTATTTGGGGCAGCTGCTGTCCAGTGGGCTTCTGATGCTGCTTCGAATGCCACAGCGTAAATTTATTATTATTATTATTTATTATATTATTTTTTTTAAATTATATTTTATAGATTCCAAGGATATAATCATAATTTCGGATCCTCAACATCCCAACATAATCCTTTTTCATCATCTCTTGGTATAGATACATGTTCATCATCACAACAATTATCAAATCAACCAGTATTTCCATGGATGAAGATGAATGGTAAGTTAGAAAATGAATTAATAAATGTTTTTTGACATTCACCATCATCAATAATGATTGTCTCTTGATGAAAAAAAAATGTTATCAACTATTTTTAAAGACAAATACCTTCATAAAGTGTAATATTACGCTGAGACTAAAAACTTGTTTATACAATGATACAAAATAACTTGAGAGAATTATATTATAATGTGATTTTGATCTCTCTGATTTATTACCAAAATTTTTTTTTTTTTTGAATCAAGCAAATATATATGTTACAGTACTCTTCAATCTTTTCACCATGATTTTATTCATTTAAAAAAAAAATTTTTTTTTAATTTTCATATATTAAGATAGTTGGAGAAAAAGACTCAAGATATAATATGCATATATATTAATTACTAAATATGTATCTAAATTATATACATACACACCACCTGGCATTGTATTAAAATATAGTAATATGTTAGAAAATAGACATTTCTAAAAGTAATATTTTATTATAAAATATGGATGTAGATGACTGAATAATTAATAGTAATGACAGGTTCTTTTGTTTAATTCACATGTAAATATTATATTCTTAAGAATTTTAAATAACAAATATTGTTAAAAATATTTTAAAAATGCCATTTACCTAAAAAAAAAATGTTATCACTTTTTATAGTAACATTTTTTTTTTTAAAAATTAATTATTTTTATATTTAATTTTCTTTTTTAAACTAATTTGTAATTCAACATTAAATGTATGCTAAATTAACATTTAAAACATACAAAGCACATTATAATTAAACTTTCTCCCTTTTTTTTCTCAACATATAGATCATCTTTTTATAATTACAGTAGCCATAAGAGGATTTATCTTTATCCATAATATTATTATTATTTAAATATTTCTGTTTTTAGAAAAACTCATTTGCACCTATCTGTTAATACAATACTTCTGTTTCCTTTAAACTTTCTGTTTTCTCAATACCCACTATCAAAACTTAATCTTCTTTTCATCACTTCAAAACTGTATACCTCATGTCAATGTTTTGCCAAGATGATTGACAACAAAAAAGAAAATAGTTGTAGTTATCTTGTCAATGTTTTGATAAATATATATGCCAACAACGTGTAATATATTACACAGTAACCTTTATCGGTACAGTTGTAATAAAAGTGCCAATTATTATATAGATGATTGTTTAGAAATAAATTTGTTAAATTGAGTGATATGACAAAAAATTATTACAAATTAATAATTTTAGGGAAAAAAAAAAATTAAAATGACACTTTTATTTATATAACAATTGATCTATATATAAAATAGACAAAATATTTCAGTCAATATAAAAATGACATTAAATATTATATAGAAGGACAAAAGATTTTCATGTTATATTACTAAATATTTCTATACATTTATTTTTTTTATTGTTATTATTTAAATTCAAACTACATAACATTTATTTTCATAAATATTCATACAACTGTCATTTATAAAAAAAAAGTCTTTAATTCTTTACAATAAATCATATAAATAGGGCAATTTGTTAGAATATTTTATTGATCATAACATAATATTTGCTTTTTAACATTCAATAACTTTTTAACAACTTAACTAATCAAATCTTTAATTAGTTTCCTCTCAATTTTATTGAATATAACAAAAAAATGATAGCATAATAAACAAATATTATATATGTAGAAATATATCAATTTTGAAACCACACCATCTATAATTACTCTTAAAATTTTCTTTACAATAACTTCACAATTGTGTGTCTTTTAGACAACATTATTTATCAAATAGCATTACATATCACTATGTCTCTGTGTTTCAATCTACATATATATAAAGCGGCATACTTCAAAAGAGAGAATATATTGAGGAAAAAGTAATATTAGCTTGGGAGTTTATAAAAAAAAGTATGATAAAAGTATTAAAATAATACTCTTGCTATTTTTAAATATATTAAAAAAAAAGGGATACACAAAAAGTAATAAAAGAAGTTTTAATATTTACTTATTTTTTATTTTTTAGTGGTTGGTTCAAAAGGAAATGAAAATAAAAGAACTCGGCAGACGTATTCTAGGAATCAGACATTAGAACTTGAAAAAGAATTTCATTTTAATAAATATTTGACAAGAAAAAGGAGACAAGAAATTTCAGAATCATTAGCATTAACAGAAAGACAAGTTAAAATTTGGTTTCAAAATAGAAGAATGAAACATAAAAAAGAAAGTAAAGGAGATGGATGTAATGGTAATGATTCTGGTGAAGAAGATTCCGGTAATGAGTAAAAAATAAGGCTTTCAAAAAATATCATATTTCAATTGTTTCTAAATATTGGAAAACGCCAAAACCGGTGTACAAAAAGTGTTAAATGTTTATTATCAAAAAAAGGACTATTTACTTTGTTTTTTTTTAAATTGAGAACTGATGATATATCTAATTTTGGTTATACAGATCTCTGTAATTTACTTACTACTTATATCCTATTATGAACAATATATTATTATAATGCCTTCTTCTAATACCATAAAATTTTTGGTGCTTTTTAAGTCATTGCTTATAATATATTTAAAAAAAAAATTTATTATTTTACAAAAAATATTTTATGGCTCCTTTATTCTTGAAGACTTTGTTCTTTGGAAATTTTTGTCTTTAAAGAAGATTGTCTTCAATAAAGCGCTTCAAACTTGTCGTTATTAATAACCAAACTTAGTTACCAACACTCTTCATTTCCCTTCCTGATTTTTTTGAATCACTTTTACACAGTAGAAACATTGACAGGATTCTTCCTAAAAAGCTTCATTTATATTTTGCGTTATTTTTGCTATATTTAACCTTTTTATTTCAAAAGAATATCATGCTTCAATAAGCAATCTAATGGAATCTTTTTTACTTTATGGAAAACTTCTATAATAAATGACAAATTAGTTGATAAAATATATTTTTTTTACATTACCTAAAAATGGCTAAATAATATAAAACGTAAAATGTATAAAAATGAATAATTTATTGGGTTGCAATTTATAATATCACAATAAATAATTTTTTACCTAAATATGAATTATTTTTATATCTAAATTTAGAGAATTTAGAATTATTAATTTTTGGAGAATCATTTTAAAAATGAATTATATTTTAATATGAATAATAAATCAAAATTTTAATATCGTAATTTTCAAAGAAACATATTAAAAATTTTTTAAATGAGATTTAGTTTTTTCATTTTTTTTAAACTTGTATACATTTTTTCAGAATGAGGATTCTTTTCTGAATCTTTAATATAATATACTCCAAAATATTCTCTATATATTATCAAAAACAGCGTGTTAATAACTTTATTTTGAAGAAAGTTATTTTTTTTTTTTTATCAGTTACTTTATTGAACTTTTCCTGTCAGGAGCAAAATCTCAAGAATCAAATTTTTTTCATCAAAATGACTTTTATTATTTTAGCTAGAAAATTTCTATGTAGTTTTTTTTTTCCCCGTTTTAAAAAATTATTTGTTTTCTAAATTTAAAAATTAATATATTAAAAAAAACAAAATTTATTCATAAAAATTAAGAAATTAACAAACAATAATTTATTTATATATTCTTATCATGACAAATAATGTTTATATCAAAACTGAAAAATAATCAAAAAATTGATATTTGCTTTTTGTAAAACTTCCTTTTATGAAAATAATTGTAAGCAAGTAATACAATTTTTCTGATATAAAAATGCAGTAGTAATCATTCTTTTATGGTAATAATAAATTCAGAATTCAATTTTATTTAAGGACGAAAAATTACAAAGATGGGATTTTTTTTGAGTAAATTTAAAAAAAAAACAAATTAATTAGTGTTTAATCATATGCTCTTTGATAATATTTTTCAGGATCAAAATATGATGTACAGACAATTCTATTGTCAAACTTTCTTCCAGTTATAGCAGCAACTGCCTTTTGGCATTCTGCTTTACTGGCATATTCTATAAAAACCTTACCAACCCCAGCCACATTTAATCCCTCTATAGGTCGTGGAATTTCAATTGAACGAATTTCACCATACTTAGAACATTCTTCTCTTATATCTTCCCTTATATCCTCATACTCTTCATCATCTTTAAGTTCCTCTTCAACTACCATATTAAGAAGACATAAAATTTCAGTTACTGGACCTGCACCTTGACTAAGATCAATTCCTGGTAATGGTGTACTTCCAGCACTATCAGATGTTGGATTCTTAGCACCTGTACAGGCTAATTGAACAATAATCTTTTTATCTTCTAATTCCATACCATTAAGACCAGCTATGGCTTGATCTGTAAGAACAGGATCAGCATACTCACAAAATGCATAACCCTTTGAAATCCCTGTTTTACCATCTTTTACAAGATTGAAAGATTTCAATGGTCCAAATGATTGCAAAAGTTCTTTAACCTGAAATATTAATAGTTAATAATATAAAATAAAAATAGTAAATCTGTTTATAAAGACCTTTATGATATATTTATACTCATTCACATATGTTTATGGAACTTCATCGTAGATAAAATACCTAAATAATTTGCGATAAAAAAAAATATATAAAGATAATATTGCATTGCCCACATTATGATATATAATCTAAAAGGCTAAAAAGGTATTAAAGATTATTAATAAAAACCCATACACCATTAAAAATAAACCATAAATTGAGCAAGTACCTAAATGTGAATGTTAAATTAATAAACAAATATCTCTAAAATCTTAAAAAAAATAAACAGCTGAAATATCACATTAATAAAAAAAAATAGATAATTGTTCTGAAATAATGAAAAAAATAAATGGTATCTTCCATTAATAATCGCTTTTATTAATTCTGTCCATAACAAGGAGCCAATAAAATGATCTAAAGAAACCTTATGATGTAGTTTAAATCTTACCTGTTCTCCTTCAAGAATAGTTGGTAATCCACCAATAAATAGTTTATGTGGTGAATCTTGTACAACGTTTGAAATTCCGTAATTTGTCATCATATCATTTCCTATAGGTTGATAATCCCTAGGTCTTCTAATTTTTAATTGTTGACCCATAAAATTAATACCATCAAATGCCATACCTGCAGTAGTCTCATCAATAGATCTAAATTCAATAAAAGCAAAATTTTTATCTAAATTTATCTGACATGCTAGAACAGGATTTCCTGGTGCTTGTGATAATCTACATAATGTCATTTGTTGATTAAAAAAATCTAGCATTGTTTGTTCATTACAACCAAATGGTATATTACCAACATAAAGACGTCTAGATTGACATGTTACTGATGGTCCAATAACAGGAACAGCAGATTGCATATTATTACGAGGTATCTGCCCATTAGCTTGTAATTCTTTATACTCTCTCGGAGTCATATGCTCATAACCTTTAGGTGGAACATCCCAAAATCTATTAATTCTTCTTGGTCTTGATTCTTTACCACTACGATCTTTTTCACGGCGATCATGACGAGAACGATCTTTATCCTTAGAACGACTACGTCTTCTTGATTTTTTTGGTGATTTTGAACGACTTTTTTCTCTTAAACGACTTCTACTTCTTGATGGACTTCTTTCTTTAGAACGATGTCTTTTACGATCTCTATCATCACGTCGAGATCTATCTTTTTTTTTATCACGTTCCTCAGAATCCCTTCGTTTTCTGTCACGTTCAGTCCTACTTCTTTCTTTTGTTCTTCTATCATCATTTTCACCATGACGTTCTTCTTTAATTTTGTGTCCATTGTTATCTAAAGGTGATGAAGAATTTTCTACAGCACCTTCCTTTATCTTAAAATTATTTTCACAATTCTCCTATACAAAAATTAAAATAACATAAAATAAAAATATTTTTTAAAACTTACATATACATTATTAAACTCTTCTTTTACATAATTATTATCTTCATTATAACAATCGTTCATTATCCTATTGCTAAAAAAAAATAATAAAAAATTAAAAATAAGATGTTAATGCTAAATATATTTTTAAATTGACCGATACTTAAAGTATAACACACTTATATCAACAATACTCCAAAAACGCACAACTCCTGAAACGATGTATTATATTCTTTGATAACAATAATCATAACTCTTTCAATTTATTCATTAATAAAATTTTGTCCTAGTTATCATATAAGTGGAGAATGAAATATGAAAAATGTTTTTTTATCTTTTAAATTTTTTATAAAAATTTCTAAAAATTAATTTTGAAGATAAAAATAAAATTTTTCAAATTAAATAACTTTTTCAAAAATTAATCTTTAAACAAATTCGAAAAAAAAACATTTAGAAAATTTTTTCTTTTTATTTTAGTTAAGTGTCATACTATTTCCATGTCCTTTTTTCTTCTATCTAATTCAGGTGACAATAAGAAATTAGTTATATTAATTATAATTTATTTTCTACTTTTTTAATTTATCATTTGTTATGAAGTTACTTTTTCAACACATTAAAGTAAAATAAATTATACATTTTTCTTTATGTTTTCTAAGGTTTTTGAATTTATAAAAAATTTAAAAAAAAACATACAATATTGTTTATACACGCTATTAGCATTAATAACAAGAAAAGATTATATTTCTTATATTTTTCAACAAAAAAAAAAAGAATTAAATTCAACGATATTAATTATACATAGTTTATTTGTTAAAATGTAAATAAAATTAAAAATTTAAGTTGATGTATCAATAAAAGGATTATCAATTTCCATCACACCAATTTCTGGCCCAAGAATTGTGATTGATGGACCTCTGGCAACAATTACACCAAGATGACGACTTTTTATAGTTGTCTCGTCATCATTTTCTGAACTTCTTAAATATTCAACAGTGTCATCAAGAACCATATTGAGTAAAGGATCGTAACCTTTTAAAACTCCAACAGCTAAAAAAAAATTGAATAAAATTAATTTAAAATAATTTCAAGTTACCTTCTCTACCTCCTTGAAACTTAATCCTAACTTTTTGATTCATATATTTTGAGAGATCCATAATAGATTCTTTTTTTTTATGTTTTGGTTCATCACCAGTCTAAAAATTTTATTAAAATTACATAAAATAAACTTACATTTTTTGTTGCCATTGTACTGAAATCAAAAAATTATTATTTACACAGTGAGTAGGAAAACAATTTATGTTCAAAAGGTATATCAACATTTCTCCAACTTTTTTATAAAGGCTTGTCGTTGAAAGACAAATGCCTTAGACAAATTAAAAATGATGTATTCTTGAAATGTATGTAAAAATCTTAATTATCATTTGTAGTCGTATGATTATTATATTCGTGCATAAAAGTTTCTATTATCTTATTTTGCAAAATAGTTTGGTATATAAAATTTTAAAATAATCAGCGTTTAATCAAATATTTTTAGAATTGCTTTAGAAATTCTTATTCTCGGTTGCTAATTGGAAATTAAATTTTAATTAACAGAAAAAAATAATATTTGACATGCTACGTTATTGTTCCAGGATATTATCAAAAAAACAATGTTTTTTAAGTAACGAAATTTCAAAAGCTTCTCTTTGGACAGCTGTTTGGCGTGATGCTGAAAATAGAGCAATTAACAATAGAAACAAAAATAGTTTTTCAAAACCAACTAGGCTGAGGAGGTACAGTACCGGTTGGGATGGAATTTCAGGACCGACATTTACAAATAAAGAAGAATCTAATAATGAAACTTCAAAAGATTTATCCAAATTTACTTTCGCAACACTTGCAATATCAACTTTAGGATACGTAAGATAATGTTTTCAAAGATTTTTTTAAATTTATTTCAGTTACTTTCAAGAACTGCTTCTGCAGAAAGTGTAAAAGATGAAGAAAAAGAACCAGCAAATATGTCACAAGCAGATTATACATTACTTTCAACAGAAAAGACAACTGATGATGATAATAAAGTAAAGGCTTCTTTTCCTAATCATATTCCTTTTCTTCTTATTGGAGGAGGAACAGCTTCATATTATGCTGCTTTAACTATAAGAGCTAAAATTCCAGATGCACATTGCCTTATTGTAACTGATGAAAAAACGACACCATATAATAGAACACCTTTATCTCGTGATGTTTGGTGGTATGGAGATGAAAAAACTCCACAATATTTATCTTATACAACACTTGCAGGAAAAAAACGACAAGTACCTTATGAATCAAATGGATTTTTTATTGATCCAAGTCAAATGCCTGAATTTGAACATGGAGCAGTTAGTATAATTAAAGGAAAAAAAGTTATTAAAATAGAACCAGAAAATCACAAAGCTATTCTAGATGATGGTACTGAGATAACTTATGAAAAATGTCTTATTGGAACAGGTTCAAAAGCAAAAGAATTAGATGTATTAAAAGGTGAGCAATTTAAAAATCATGTTACAACATTGAGAGGTGTTGAGGATTACAGAACAATTGCTAAGAAAATAGAAGAAGGTAAAAAAGATTTTGTTGTTATTGGTGGTGGCTTTTTGGGAACAGAACTTTCAGTATCATTACTAAGAAATAAATTACAAGATGATGATGGTAAATTAAAGATTACTCAAGTTTTTAGAGGCAAAGGTGTATTAAGAAAAGAACTACCGGAATATATGTCAAACTATACTGCAATGGAAATGAAAAAAATGGGTGTTAACATTATGGCAAGTAGAAATGTTACGGGAGGAGAAATATTAGATAATGGAAAAATAAAATTAAAGATAACAAATGATGATGGTTCACTAAATGAAATAGAGACAGATCACGTCATCGTTGCTATTGGTTCTGTACCAGATATAACATTAGGAAAAGATTCAGGATTTGAGGTTGATTCGGACATAGGGGGAATTTGTACAGATTCTGGAATGCGTTCTACACTTCATCCAGATGTATTTATAGCTGGAGATGTGTCATCTTTTTACGATCCAATATTTGGTCGAAGGCGCATTCAACATTGGGAGCATGCACAAATTTCTGGAAGATTAGCAGGTGAAAATATGGCTGGTGGATCTAAAACATATACACATCAAGGATCGTGGTATACAATTCTTTCTCCACATATTCATTATACTGGTGTAGGTAGAACAGATTCAAATTTGCCAACAGTATCAATTTTTGCACAAGAAGTAGATGATGAAAAGACAGATAGTGGTGATGATATCCAAAAAGCTGTTATCTTTTACACTGAAAATAAACGAATAGTAGGTGTTGTTTTATTGAATATTTTTAGTATAGGTGTAGAAGTTGCTAGAAGATTAATTATGGATAGACAAGAAATTGAAGATTTTGTTGAAATTTCTAAATTATTTGCATTTTATCCTGGACCAGACGAATTAGAAGAAGAAGAAGAATCTTTGAAAAAATAATTTTTAAGTTTAGAAAATTTATTATAAAATAGAAATTATTGTAGCTTGTATTTATTGTTATACTGTTAATAAACATTAAAAGATCTTTTTATATTTATTTGTTAAAAGTATAATTATTTAATGACAACACTATCATAAAAAATTTGATGATTTAAAATAAATTCTTATTTTGTTTATTCAAATTACTAACGTTTTTTTAATAATATATTAATCATAAAATTTATTATTAATATATATTCATTTCTTATTAAAAAATATAATTGTTTATTAAAATGAATAATACAACCGATCTTTTAAATAATGAAAAAAAGAAGAAAAAAAAGACAAAAAAGCGAAGTAAAACACAAAGTACTACAGAAGCAACAACTGAGGATAATTCAACAACAAAAAAAAAGCGTGGTAAAAGTAGAGATAAAATACATTTAGATGATCAGGGAAATTTTATTGAAGATGAAGGAAGAAAACGTCGAGGAAGTTATAGAAAATTAAAAAAAGCCTATGAAATTATGACAAAAAAAATAATTCATGATCCAAAATTAATTGGTGTATTACCTTCATTACCACTATTTTATCAACAAATTGTTGTTCCGGTAAGAGATAGACACAATTACAATGAACAAACAAAAACTGTTGGTTGGGATTTTAATGAAATATTAGCAAAACCATCCATTTTAGTTATTGGAAGCTCCAATGCCGGTAAAACATCTCTTATAAATTATTTACTTCGTGAAAAAAAAGGTTACCAATCACATTATGATGCTGTAAAAGATTTTAAATCATCTTTGACGCATCTTATCTATGATGAATCTCCAAAATTGATTCGTAATTCTGATACTGTAAACGCCAAATCATGGCCATTTCGTGAAATAACAAAGTTTAACAAAGAAAAAAATGGTTGTCAACTTCAGTTACTTCAAATAAAAAGTCCATTACTAAAAGAAATTACATTCATAGATTCACCACCTCTTACGGATGATTTGTTGCCTCCTCTTTATATGCTAGCATCTACTGGCTATTATCAATTATTGTCTAACTTGATTAGGAAAGTTGATTTGATATTTTTTGTAACAACTTCAAATGCATTTACTAGTTCTATTGATAAGGTATATTTTTTTATATTTTTATTAATATTATAATTATTTTAAGATTATTCCTTTATTAAGTCCATATATTTATAAGACAGTTTTTTGTCTTAATAAATCAGATCAATACAAAAATTTTGCTGATCTTACAAAAGATAGAAAAAAATTTAGTGATATTATTTTTAAATTAATTACTACAGGAGAACCAAAGATTCTGTGTACATATTTCAAAGGATATTTGTCAACTTCTGAAATAAGAAAATACGTTCATGATGATATGGAGACACTATTGTCAAGAATTAAAAAATTTCCAACTCAATATAAAGTGTCAAGACTTCTTTCATTGCAAATTCATATGTTGGAGACTATTCAAAATGCTTATATTCATAATGAAATTCGTAAGAGAGAAAAAAAAAGTTTAGTAAAAATATTATTAAATGAGGATAGAGATGAAATTAATAAAAATTTAGCTGATTTACCATATAGTGAGACTTTTTTAAAGAATTTTAATGATGATACTAGTAATGCTCTTGAAAAATGTAATTTAGCCAAAGTAAAAAATATGAAACCTGATGATATTGATGCTTTGAGAGCTTTCCTTATTAATGATTACCCTTACATTCAAAGTGTTGCAGAAGAAGAACCTGAAATTCATATTAAGTTTTTGCTTCCACTTTGTGATCCCAATAAAGATCCATCACTTACAGTTAATGACAAGAAGAAGGTTATAAAGGAAATTAAAATAGCAATTCCGACGAACGATGAAGATGAAGAAGAGGAAGAAGATGATGATGATGATTACTTTAAAAAAAATAGTGTATCTAAAACTACAGATACTGAAAAAAACATAAAAAAAGATAAAAAAAAACAAAAATTTATAACATTAGATAAAGCTACAATTGAAAATATGATCAAGGAAAAAAATTAATAGAATATCTATTTACAATTATCTTTCTATTCAAAGTAAATTATTAAACTGGCAAATGAAAACTTTGTATATGATTATTTTTATATTATTCTACTTTTGTAAACAGATTTTAAAGATAATTTAATAGTATAGTTTTTATTGTATAAAATTATAATTATGGTAAATTAACATTTAATAAACATAAAATGATTTGAATTAAAATTATACCACTACAGTAAACTTTTTATTGAAATAGATAAGATATATAAAAAGTTTGTATCATTAATTTTATATTAAAAATAAACGAACTTTATAGATATTTAAAATTAATTTGTTTCTTCTAATAATTATATTATTAAAATTATGATAAAAAAAATAAATTTTATCTTTAAATACATTTTATTTATTTTTTTAACACAATTATTTATTTTTAACAAAAATATGTTGAAAATTTTATATTCTAATTAATATTAAAATTATCTAACATCTGGTAAATTTCATATTATTAAATTAAATATATTAATATATCATTTTACTCTTCTTTAAACTTTTAAACTGAACAAATAAATGTGAGAGATGTAGCGTATATTATATACTCATTGATTTTATTTGCAGCCATCTGTCACTTAAGAGTTACCCATTCCTATCCCATATGGTCTAGTGGTTAGGATTCGTGGTTTTCACCCACGCGGCCCGGGTCCGATTCCCGGTATGGGAAATTTTTTGGCTTCAGAAGACTTCAATCTACAGATTCACACGTTAATTTTTCATATTATGTGTTTTTTTGCCATTTTTTCTACTTAAAACGTCATTTTATGTCTATTTTTTTGTTATTTTCTTTAAAATAATCTTTTGTAAATGATATGTTTATAAATTTAAAAAATATAAATTATTTATATACTATTACAATTTCATTTTTTTTATCAAAAAAAAGAAAATAATTATAATAAATTGTCAAGTTTTTTGTCTTTCTTATTATCAAATATTCACTTTTCTTGTAATATAATACAATTAATAGCTAAATGAAAGATGTTCTTCAAAATGCTTCACCTGTCAATGTATGATTAATAAACTAAACATTTTAAATTACTATTGAACAAATTCAGTAGGTATAAAAAATCAACAGCTGTCTTAATACAACAAAAAAATTATATTTGTAAAAAGATTTTATCAAAACTTGAAAATTACTAATAAAATTACATATTTTTTTTCCGTAAAATTTATAAACAATTTTAATTCAATGTTATAGAAACCATTAACTTTTAAAAAAACATTTAAAAAAAACTATACAATATTAAGATTAATATATTCTAATTTATTTAACATTCTGTATACAATAATTTTCATAATATACAATAAAGTAGTTTGTTATTATTATAAAATCCTCTTTTAATAATAGTTTCTAAACACCTGTATTCATTATGAAATATCAGTTTATCACTATAACTACAATGTCTTCTTCGAATCTAACTTTATTGTTGATATTCAGTTGTAAAAAAGAATTATGATAAAATTTTTATTTGTATATATCATAACACCAAACATTTGTTTACCAAAAAATTATATTTACAACATTTAAGTCTACAAGTATTTATTTATTTTTACATTATTTTTCTATTTTAAATTTAAAATATTACCATAGTTACTTTTTCAAACTTTGAATTGTCTAATAGAAAATATCATCGCCATCTTTTATTTTAAATAAACTGCAAGTTTTATATTAATAATAATATGACTCATATCTTTTGACATACAATTGATTTTATATCCATTTTCAATGTCAAACTCCCTCTCTCATATAGTGATACCCATTTTTTCTATTGATTGTTTTGTTACTTTTATTACTATAAAATATTTTCATAAATATCATACATAAAAATATATTTAGTTAAAGTTTTATATATCATATTATTTTGTAATTTTTTTTTATTTAGATTTTCTTTTTTTGAAAATGGTTGATGATACTTGCTACAAAGTTTGCCTCATTCTTTTGGCACTTTTTCTTCCCGTAAGTTTTGGAATATTACTAAAAATATTAATATTTTATTTTTAGCCTGTAGCTGTTTTGATAAAAGATGGAATTGGACTTCAATTTATACTAAATATTCTTCTTTTTATTTTTGGTGCATTACCAGGAATCGTCCACGCTATATGGGTCTGTTTTGTTCGTGTTCCAGAAGAAAATCAACTCCAAGGACCATGAAGAAGATGGAATATTTTATCTTTATCAATTTTAACTTCATTAACCTAATTTAATGACTAAAATTATCTTCTCTTTTTAATGAAATGTTCACTGTATTTTTAATAATAATAATAATAAATATTATAATTTAATTTATTATATTTCTGGTAAATAAAATCAACTACAACAATGTGATTTTAATCTTCTTAAACATATTATGTTAATGTTTTCTTTATCACGTTTTTTTTGTATAAAATGTATTGTACTTAGAAAAAAAGAATTTTTTATTTCTTTTTTTTTAAATACTTAGTTTTATTTAATTGAAAACATACTTTATTTAATTACTTTGTTTTTTATGTCTACTTTATTGTGCTTGATTTATAATATTTGAAACTAAAAGAAAGTAGAATTAAATAATATTTCTGATTCAATAGACACTTTATAGGGTAAAAGAGTAAAAATAATTTCAATAAATTAACCTATGTTCAAGATGTATCTTATTAAATAAATATATAAAAAAGAAATATTTTCAAGATATTTTTTAGTAAATTAAAAAGTTTCTTTTAACAATATAATATATGAATAAATATACTTGATAAATATGTTTTTACTTGTTATCTAATTCAGAATAAATATTAACAAAATAATTAAAAAATTTTTCTCAAATAATGTATATTTATCAATAAAAAAATTAATCATTTTTTATTTCTTTTTAACCGATTAGTAACTTTTTAAATTTTTATATTATTTTGAATAATTATTTTATAATAATAGTCAAAATTTGAAATTTATCATGAATTATATAAATGTTAAATAATACCTATCACTTTTTTCATTTTTTTTCACTTTAAAGATGGTAATCATTTTTATTAATTTTTTATTATTATATAATTTTATATTGACAAATCAAGAATATATTAAAATAATAAAATATCCTAAAATATTGTGGAAATTTGAAAAGGCAGTTGGATATGAAATATTTAATAGAAATTTGACAATTCAAGAAATTGATAAAAATAATTATATTGTTGAGTATGAGAAACATTTTGTTAAAAAGTTATCTTGTAATGTTTTATCAAATATAAATATTTCTCCTGAGTATCATAAATTGATAAAATATAAAAATTTTAGAAATCCAGAAACAGAAATATGTAGAAAATCTTTTAATGTTAATGGCAACATGAAAGGTAAATGTGAACGTGGTGGTTCAAGTGGGGAAAAATTTAATGAAATTATAGAAACATATAAAAAAAATTATTTAGTTTTCAAGTGCGAGGTAATTGTTTATGGTAATAGTGAAAATAAAAATCTTCAAACAGATAATTTTTCTATTTCTCTTACCATTCAACCTAAGGAAAAAGAAGTTTATGTTCATAAAAAAAATAGCACAGAAAATTTTTATATAAAATGTCATAAGAATCCTATAATAAAAGCTGGTAAACTTATAAAAATAATAATATTTAATAATAATCCTGGAGAAACAGAAAAGACAACATTATTTGACGATTATAATAATGGGCTTCAAGGTACAACAGAATATCTTGTAACAGATGAAGATATATGGATTGAAATATATTTTTTTCAACTAAAAAAAGAAATATTAGAAAATATTAAAGTAATATGTTATTATGAATATGAAAAATATCGAGATATAGGTAAAATTGAAATAACACATACTTTTGAAATAACAAATGTTGATGGAGTATCAATTGAAAATGATAAATGGGAATCTTTTAGACCAAAAGTTATTGAAGAAGTTAATTTTGAGTGTGATTTAATAGGAAAATATTATAGTATGAGATCTTCTATATGGTTAAAGCAATTATACGTTGATAAAGGTATTAAAGTTAAGGATCCACAATGGAAACAGGTTGCTAAACATGGGGATCCTGATTTTGTAAATTATATTTTTATATTATTATATTTAATTTTTTTTTCAGGAATTTTCAAGTACTAGATTAGTGACTAAAATAAGATTAAAAAAAGATTCAATGGAAGGAATGCCTAATAATGTTCACTCAGTATGGAGATTAGCATTTTTTACAAATGCTCAAGATGATATTCAATGCCTTCTAACTTTTGCTACTCCATTAACAGAAGGAAGTGATGAAAAAATCAATATTATTAAAAGTGTTAATGATTCTATGCCTGTTGAAATGTCTTGTGGAGAAATTAATAATTTACCTTTTAAATGGTACCATGAAGATAAATTAATTGAGGAAGAAAAAATTAATTCTGAAAATTCACCATACTCATCAATATCAAATAAATTAATATTAAAAGGATGCAATGAAATTACCATGGGATCTTATATGATATTTTCACAAAGTGATCCCTCAATTTTTTGTCATTTTTCTTATGAATGTGTAGACAAATATTATAGAATAGAAGATTTGGAAAAAATGTATAAAGATAAGATAAATTCATACAAAGATCCAAAAACTTTGTATAACACTAAATTTGAAGAATATGGAATTGATAAGAATGATGATCCATATTTAATATATAGACCATCTAACAAAATCAATGAAAAATGGTTATTCATTTGGAAGAATCCTTTAAATATCATTTCAATAATTATATACACAAAAATATATTTAGTTAATTATTATTTTTAAATACAATTTACCTAATTGTTTAACATCAAATAAAAGTGATCGTTTTTTCAAGTGATTTCGTTATGTAAAAATTATTTTTTAAAAATAAAATTCATTGAAATTTTAAAAATAGCAAGAAATGTATTTCACATAACAATATATATTAACAGGTTATGCTTAAAATATACATTTATACCACGTCAACATATCTAAACTAATCTTTACACTAACTTTAAGCTAAGTTTTTTTTTTTTTTTTATCATGATAGTCAGAATTTATTTTGATACACATATCTCACAGCTTAACATTATTGTAACATCTATCATCAAATATCAAATACATCAAACAATTAACATTTGATAAAAATAAAACAAGCAATGTTGTTGGGTGATGAAATAAATTATTATAAATATAAATGATTTTTATGATCAACAATCACAAGGTATCTTTTTTTTAACAACTTTCAATGGATACTAAAGTGGTGAGTCTTTTACTACTTACTGTAATCTTATTATTAACTAACAAAATTAACTCATCTCCTATTAACTCACAAACAGATCATTTTCCAATAAGTAAGTTTAATAAAATATCATTAATATTAATTATATTATATAGCATGTGCTAAAGATTCATTTTTCTGTGGAGATGGATTGTGTATTGAAAAGTCTTGGCAATGTGATGGTGAACATGATTGTATTGATGGAAGTGATGAAGTAAATTGTACCACATTAAATTCACCTGCAACATGTGATAGTGATAATGAATTTCATTGTTACAAACAAAAAGTATTAAAAATTGATGATCTAGCAAGAATATTTAGTGATGTAAATATATATAGAAGACTTGCATGTATTCCAAAAGAACTTAGATGTGATGGAGAATATAATTGTATACATGGTGAAGATGAAGATGGTTGTGAAGATAATATAACCTGTACTAATGGAAATTTTAAATGTTTAGAGAGTGGAGATGGAAAATCTACATGTGTACCAGATTCATGGAAATGTGATGGATCACAGGATTGTTTTGATGGTGCTGATGAAAATAATTGTTCAAAGAATGCTACTTGTTCCAGTAATCAATTTTTATGTGACAATGGACAATGTGTTTACAAAAGATGGGTCTGTGATGGAGAGAAGGACTGTAATGATGGAAGTGATGAAAATAACTGTAAAGATGATTGTAATCTTAGAACACATTTTAAATGTAAAAGTAATGGTCGTTGTTTACCACTAAATTTGCGTTGTGATGGTGATGCTGATTGTAGTGATCATTCTGATGAAAGTGACTGTAATTCTTTTAGTTCACATTTTTCAAAAAATTGTACTTCTGGTGAATTTAAATGTGATGGAGGTACACGATGTATCTCTGAAAATTGGAAATGTGATGGTGATGTCGATTGCCCAGATGGTAGTGATGAAAAAAATTGTATGGAACAAACATGTAATGATAATGAAATGAAATGTGACAATGTTTGTAGATTAAAATTATTATGGTGTGATGGGGTAGTTGATTGTAATGATGGAACAGATGAATCTAATTGTCCTCACATACCTAATAATATAACATGTGATATAACTACACAATATGAATGTCCAGGTACACCAAAAACTTGCATTGATTATGTTAATCTATGTATAGATGATATGTCATATAATAATTGCATAACTTCTGTTTGTAATAAAGAAATCCATTCTTGCAGAAAAGACTCACCAAATTGTGAATGCCGTGATACCAAATATAATGGATCAATTTGTTATTGCAAGAGTGGTTTTGAACTTCGTGGTGATATTTGTGCTGATATAAATGAATGTAGTACTGAAGGAATCTGTGATCAAATATGTTATAATTTACCAGGATCCTATAAATGTGACTGTTATCTTGGATTTAAACTTGTTCCAGTTGACAATAAAACAATCATTCCTCATAAATGTCGTGCTTCAGGATCAAATCCATTATTGCTACTAACAAACCGTGCTTCAATAAGACAGTATGATATGACAAAACACATCATCACTCCAGTCATTTCATCTTTAAAATCAGCTGTTGCAATGGATTATTGGCACAAGAATGGTATTATTATATGGTCTGATTTGATAGGTGAACGTATTATGGCATGTCAAATGGATCATATAGAACCAACTTATAATATTAATAAATGTAGTAGTGGAAATGGAACAATGCTTGTAAAAGGTGTTGTTAATGCTGATGGTCTTGCAATAGACTGGGTTCATGGTTTATTGTTTTGGACTGATTCATTTAGAAAACAAATCAGTGTTATTGATATTAAAACTCGTAAAAGTAGAGTTCTCTTCAATACATCTCTTGATGAACCTAGAGCTATTGCTGTTGATCCATCTGTAGGATTAATCTTTTGGACAGATTGGGGTAAACATGCTAAGATTGAACGTTCTGCAATGAATGGAAATTATAGGCAAGTTATTGCATCTGGAGAAAATATTAAATGGCCAAATGGTTTGGCTCTTGATTTATTGGAAAAAAAAGTTTATTTTGCTGATGCAAAAATTAAGTCAATATCTTCAATGAATTACTTTGGAAATGGTTTACGTACAGTTATTCATTCTCATGAAAAACTCAATCATCCCTTTTCTTTAGCTGTATTTGAAGAAAAGTTATATTGGACTGATTGGGATAAGGAAGGAATTGTTTCTGCTAACAAATTTAATGGAAACGATGTTTCAGAGGTTCTGGAACATGTATCTTCACCAATGACTGTGAGAATTTTCCATGAAACTGTCCAACCAGATCATCCAGATAAATGTAAGACACATAGATGTTCTGATCTTTGTCTGCCAAAGTGTCAATCTTTCTTTGTACCATATGGTGTAGAAACTGTTTTTGATGGATTAAGTTATTCATGTGTATGTAGTGAGGAGTCTACTCTTGTAAACGGAACATGTCAAGCTGATGTTGATTCTATTGTTAATTTTGTTGATAAACAAAATCAAGATGAAGCATTAATAAATGGAATGTTGGTATTTGTTGTACTTATTATTATTATATCTTTAATTGCAATTTCTTTGGTAAGTTTTTTAATTAATTTTAATTATAATCTTAATTTTGTACAGTATTTCTACTATTCATACGATCAACCTTCAAGAACAAAAATATTAAGATATAGTAATCCAATATACAAATCTACAACTGAGAGAAGATCTCAGGATATGGATGGACTTTTAAATCTAGGTGTTCTGGATACAACAAATAATTATTCAAACCCAATGGTTTCATTAACTGAGCACCAAAATAATCAATACAATATAAATAATCCAATGGCTTTTTCTAATCCTACATATGAAGCTAGATGAAAATCTATTATTTTTTTATAGTGAAAAGAAATTTTTAGTTAAATACTTTATTTTTATCAATATTTTGAAGAAATTGATATTTTTTTTGAATATTATCTTCTCGAAAAATATTTTGACTGTTAAGAAATTTTTACGTAGTTAGATAATTATCAAATATATAAGTGTACATTAAATTGATGATCCTAAATTCGATGCCATAAATAAATATATATATATCCATAAAATTGTTAACAAAAAATAAAATTTACATTGTAATATAGTCCATTTTTTTTATTAGAAAAAAAAAATATGATTATGAATACAAAATTTTTAAATCTTGTAGAAACTTAATGCTGATTAGAATATATCAGAAAAGAAACAGCAACTGTTTCTTAAAAATTTTATTACTGCAGTATTTCTTTCGCTAGATATATTTAAATGAAAGTTTTCTTGTTCCCGGAGCCACATATACATGGGAATATATTTCTTTTTTTTTTAATTTGTTTCCCGTAATCATAGTAATTTTTCCCCAAAGAAAATTTTTTTATATAATACTTAAGAACCAGAAGATCTTTTATTACTTCAAATTTCGTTTATAAAAAGTGCAATAATTTTTATGTTTTCTTGTTACATCATTTAATATTCACAAATCATCTAAGTAATAAAATTCTAAGAAACAAAATATCTGTAAAAAATTTCTCTATAACAAAAACAAAACCCAGAAATTTAATTACTAGCATCAAACAATTGAAAAAATGACATGTCAACAAAATCAAGATAAAATAACTTTCTGATCACGCTTATCATCAACAAGTTTAACATTGAATAGCAAAACATATTTTAACTATTTACACCACCAAATAACGACATAAAAAAAGCAACTCATAAATTGATAGCAATGTTTATATTCATTGTAAAAATGACTTTGAAAAAGCTAGTTGTAATCTACCAAATAATTAATATTGTTTGATTTAAAGTAACAAACAATTGTTATTAAATATATAAGTCAATGATTATAAATTTAAACCATCCATGATAGCATTATACTTTTTAGATTGACTAACTTTTTTTTTTACTAACATCTGAATGTCTGATTTTGTTGATTCTAAGTCAGAATCTTCATTTGTGGAGGAAGATTTTGGAAGTAGGAGGAGACATTTGACTGAATTGGTACAAAATTGGAATGAAAATAGACTTGAGTTGTTTGCTATTTCATTACCTGAAGATGATGTAAGAAATTTTAAAATTAATATAATAAAGTTAGTTTTTTTTAGAGTAATGAAATATATGGTGTAATGAGATTTTATTTTCGTGATGTTGGAGAAAAAGTATTTTCAAAGTGTCTTAGAATCTCATCTACAGCAACAACTGATACAGTTATTGAAGCATTGGTAGAAAAATTTAGACCTGACATGAAAATGTTATCAACACCAGAATACTCCTTATGGGAAGTTCATGGAAGTGGTAATGAAAGAAAATTAGATAAAGATGAGAAACCATTACTTGTACAATTAAATTGGCATAAAGATGACAAAGATGGTAAATTTTTACTAAAAAATAATTGTGAACCACAAAAGATTAATCGAAATGTGGGGAGATTTTCAAAGAGATTTAGAAATAAATTAAAGAAACGATCAAAAAGTATGGATAATGGGAAGAATCAACTTGAAGAATCAAAAACTATTGCAGAAGAGATACTTGATGATGTACCTAGTAATTCATTTAATAGAACAATTTCTAATCCTGAAATTGTTATGAAAAAACAAAGAGAACAAAAACTAGAAAATAAATTAAAAGAAATTGTAAGTGGTAATGGTGGATCATTAAAAATATACAGTTATAATATTAATTCATTCAAAAAATATGTTTCAATACTTGCTTCAATTTACGACACTACATCAAAAATATTAAATGAAGCACTTCAAAAGTATGGTCTTGAGAATGATGATTCATCTAATTTTGTTTTAACTCAGGTAAAGTTATTATTTACTGTGTTTCCATATTAATAAGTAATTTTAGAAAATTGTTCCACAAAAACTTGTAAATGAAATATCCAAATCTTCTTCTGATATTAAGGAAAAAAAAGCCAAAGATCCAGAAGTTTTTGGTGAAAGAATACTAGGTGACAATGAATATCCTTTATTGAATCTTCTTAACTATAAGAAAAATCAAAATGATACTACAATAACAAATGGTATAGTTATTTTAATCTTTTTTAATACAAATTCATAAAAATATCCAAATATATTCTTCCACATTCTGTATATCTATATAACTTTTATTTTTTCAGATGAAATCATTTTCACTTTGAGGCGTCGTTCATCTGTCAACCAAAATTTTGATGAGAAACCTTTTGGAAATTTCTCAATGACACAATATCAACATCATATCGAAATATCAACTATTTCACCATCAACATCTTCTGAAATGGATAAATTTATTTCTATAAGACCAATTATTGTTCCAATTAATAATTTAACAGAAAGAGAGAATCATGAGTCAGCCATCACAATTCAACCTAGCGTAACAATTATCGGTTCAAGTCAAGAATTAGCACAACCACAAAATCAAGGAATATTACTGACCGGGCAAAATATAACTCCAAGACATTGTTTAATCTCATTTTCTGATGGCACTGTTTCAATAACTCCATTAGATAAAAGAAATTTAGTTGAAGTTAATGGGCAAAAAATTACCTCAACAACATTACTGAAAAATGGGTTTATTATAAAAATAGGAGATGTACATAAATTTAGATTTTATTCAAATTCAATTACCAATCAAAATGTTTCTGTAGAAAAATGTTATGATACAAATCCATATGCAACACCAATTATTACAAGAAGGGAATCATCATATCATCTTACGTCAAATACATGTTATGGAAATTTTCAACATCCTCCAATTTATCCTCCTCAAAATTTACCTGGTCTGATAGAAGTTAACAATCAATATGGTAATGATAATTTATTTTTATCATTATTAATAACTAATTCAACAATTCAATTAACTAATTCACCTCTTGCTCCAACATTGATTCTTTATATGTCATTAAGACATAGATCATGTACATTATATAAACCATATATACATATGGGTATAAGAAGTGAATATCTTCAACAATATTTTGATATTATATGTAAAAAGATAACACATGTAATCTATTCAACATCTTCAAATATTGATAGTTTAGCTTTTTGGTTAACTGTTTCTTCTGAGTTACTTTTTATAATTCAAGCAGATACTCATCTTAATTCAATATTATCACAATTAGGAGATAATTTATTTAATCTTGTTGAAAAATGTTTTTCACTTTTAAGTGATGCATGTCATATAAAATTATCTCAAACAATGAACTCATTCTTAAATGTAGAAATAAATGATACAGAAGCAAGTAGTGAAACAATTGTTATTTTTGAAAATATTGTAAATCAACTACATAGAAATAATATAAATGCAAATTTACAAATTCAAATTTTTTCACAACTTTTTCATTATGTTAATATGTATATTTTTAATTGGATGGTTGGAACAGAAGAAGGTGCCCGTCACCTAACACTTTCCTGGGCCATTCATTTGAAAGAAAGACTTTTTAATATTTATAAATGGGCAGAGAATCATGGATTGGAGTTAGCTTTTGAATGTCATATGGATAGAATTCAACAGGCTGTTAATTTATTAATAACTCCTAAAACAATTGATCAAGTGGCCGTACTTGGTGCTACCTGTTATAAATTAAATTCACGTCAAATTGAATATTTACTAACAAGATATATTAATGAAGCATCTGAAGCACCAATTACAGAAAATATCATTAATGATTGTATAAAATTATCACAAAGTTTGGCAGATGAGTCAGCAAGAGAAGAGGGTTTATCTATTGAATTATTAGAAGAAAAAAGATTAAATATTCCATTTACCTTTCCACAGGAGGGATATCTTATTGAACATCAAAAAGGTATTCCACCATATTTGATGGAATTGATAGATCATTTAGAAGGACAAGGTTTATGTCGATTTATTTCACTTCCTAATATCAATGGTTCCTGGACTGTTCATATGAAACATCATATTCATAATTTTGATACATTTTCACAAGCTTCTACAGAATCTGCCTCATCTAAATATTATCATAATATGTTATATAATCAAACATTTGTTAATAATAGTAAAATTAAGTCACAAATTATATCAGTATCATTTACTAAAATTAATAATGGTATTGGTCTTTCAATTGTTGCAGCACAAGTATGTTTTTTTTTAAATAATATTTTAAATAATAATTTATTTTTCTAGTGCAAAGATGATACAAATGTAGGAATTTATGCAAAGCAAGTATTTGAAGGAGGTGCTGCATATAAGGTAAGTTACAAAAAATATAATAACTTTTTAATAATAATATATTTTTTTTAGGATGGTAGAATAGAACCAGGTGATCAATTGTTATCATTAAATGGACATTCATTAATTGGTATATCACAGGAAACTGCAGCAAATATTATGATTCAAAGTGGTCCTCAATTATATTTTGAAGTGGCAAAAAATGCTGCTTATTATAATGGTTTATCGTCTATATTTTTTAAAAATAGTAATAATTATACTTCAACATTTAATAGAAATATTCCAAGAGGTGAATCATTATTACAAAACAATTTATATAAACGAAATACAAATCGTCCAATAGTCATTCAACCAGGAAGACCATCAAAGTACAATACTTCTACTGTAAATAATTTATTTAAAGGATATCCAATAAATTACAATAGTTATAATTCAATATATAGTTCTCCTAATAAAAATATTATCCCTTCAAGTAATATTTCATTAAATTTAAAGAAATTAGATTCAACATCATTATATTCACAACAAAAATCTTCAATTCCAATTGCTAGTGTACAACCTAACAATTTACAACTTAAAAGAATTTATCAAAGTAATGACAATAGAAGAAAATCAGAAGAGTTACATAAAAAATTGGAAAGTGAAATGACAGAAGAAAGAAGTACTGAAATAGTTGAGAATGTTAGTTTGAGGTACCATGATGGTCTTGACCAATTGAAGAATACTACTAAAAGTTCTAATGATACATATAAACATTTTATTCCTTCAATATTATCTTTATCAGAGATGACATCAAAATTTGAATTAAAACAAGAAACTCAAAATTCTTCTATAGATAATAGTAGTGGTAATTATTGTCATACTGAAATTGAAGATTCAATAGATGCTCTTCAGATGGATATAGAAAAAATTAATTTGTCTATTGATGATGATAAATCTAAAGAAATTTCACAACAATTATTTACTCAAAAAGAAAATAGTAATCCACAACAAAAAGATGCTGTTGAAGATATCATGGACGATTTTAAATTAATAGGAAAAGAAGATGGTGATGCAGATGAACCAAGAGTACAAATAATTGGAAAAAATGAAGTGTATAATGATACAAAAATCTTTTTAAATAAATTAAATTTGCGTTAATAAAATTTCACTTTTAAAATTTTGTTTTTACTTTATTTTCTAAGTTATTAATAATTAATGAAGTTTACATTGTTTTGATAACAATATTAATGTTTTTATTTGAGATTCATATTATAACATATTACATGAATAACCTTTAAAGATAAAAAGTTTTGAACCACTAAATTTAGAAACAAAAGTAAAAAAATGTTTTATAAATGTAAAAATTTAAATTTTTAAAATTGTCATTTAAATATAATGTTGATTAACATTCAAATTTTAAAACAAAGTTAGATATTTGTAAAAATACTCTCAGTGATCATTATCTATAACATGAACGTTGATTTCAAAATCTCCATCACCAGACTTTTCGGATTCAGACTTCTAAATAAAAGTTTTTAAAAATTACTATTATCTAACTTACAGTAGATCCATGGGTAACAGCAATAACAGTAAGAGCAACAAGTATAAAATTAAAAAAATTCATTCTTAATATTTTAGTTATGATTAATAAAAAAAAAAGTATGCGTTTATATACTTTTTTTAAAATTGTGTTAAGTTTAAAAAGTGTATTTATGTTTTTAAATCAAATATTTAATCAGATATTTTATATCAAAATAAGATATGTCGATTTTTTTTATTTGTACATATATACATGTTAATAAAATTTTAAAATTATCCTTATATGATTCCAGTCATAATCTAACTTAAAAAACATGTTATTGTGTAATGATAAAACATATTGTTTAACTATACTGATTAAATATTTATTACAATTTTATGAAAATCATAGCAATTTTTTTATATACATTGTTTAGTTATATTAGCAAAGATACTATTTACAAAAAATAAAAATAATTAGTATAATTTAATCTTTATAATGATAAAATTTAATATGACTTATTTTTTTTTATTTACATTTATTTTTACTTTTACTTTTACTCAAAGAAGAATTTTTTGTAACTGTTTTATTGTTTGAAGTATAAGATTTAAACGAAGATTGTGATTGTGATGATAAGGAAAATGAATCGTTTTTTAATTTTTTTCCATTTTTTCTATTTTTTCTTTTACTTTCTTTCATTCTAACAATAATTAAAACAAATATAAAAATAATAAAAATTAAGAGAACAAGTCCTAGTATAATTACTACTAATAACATATTCATTGATAAATAGCCTAATCCATAAAATTCATTTTTTAAAATTTGACCATTTTTAGTTATTGAAAATGTCATATTTTTAAAAGTTTCATATATACATTTAGTGGTAATATTTTGAAAAGATATATCTTTAACAAGTAAATCCAAATGTCTAAATCTTATAAAATTATCCTCATTATAAAACATTTTTGAATTATCATTAAGTGTTTTTTTATATAATAAATTCTCTGATACTATAACAATCATACTATAAAAAGTTCCAATTGTTGTTATTTTTATTGGACATTGTATAAGAATATCATCTTTTGTATTCCAAAATTCCGTTTTCATAGATACTGATGAATTTATTGGAATAGTTACAAATGTTAAATTTTTGATATAACTTATATCATTAAAAAATTTATTTTTAACATTTATATCACAACTATACTTTTCAAAACCATTAAAATTATTTTTAAATACAATATTTTTATGAATAATTTTATTTTCAAAAATATCTTTACTAACTAATAATAATTCAGTTTCATGTTCATAAAAGTTTGATAAATAAGGATTTTCTTTTACTCCATCAATAATAATTTTACATTTATATGAAGTAATATTATTTAACATATCTTCATTAACATACATAATTTCTATATCATTGTTTGTATTTGAAACTTTTATTTTATTTTCATTAACAATTTTTACAATACCTTTTCTTGGAGATAATTTATTAGCACATTTTGGTTTTATTATTTTCATACCTTTAAAATCAATTACACCATATTCTTTTAATTCCTTTATCACTTCATTATTTTTATCATACAAATAAATTACATCATCATAATACAAATTATTTTCTTTTAACAAATCATATTTTATATATCTCATTTTATTATTTCCTTTTATATTTTTAGAAAATGCAAAATGAAAGTATTTTGATGGAGAATCATTAGAATTACATATCCATATATCCTTAGGATTGTCAAAAGTTTTTATTTTTAAATCACTTTGTTGGTGATAAGTTATTTTATGACCAATAGTTAACTTAGAATTATCTATATATATAAGATATCCACAAATAAATATATCAGAATATTTATTTCTTTGATAGCCTGGTACAAGAATTTGTCGTTCTTGAAATTTTTTAAATATAATACCACTATTTTCTAATGGGACAAATTTTGTACCACTATATAAACTTGTCCATTTAATATAAGGACAAGTAATTAAAGGAAACTCATTATCATAAATATTAAATTCATCCAACAAAAAAAACATATCATTAGATATAAATTTCAAGTAAAATGCTCCATAAAAATTCGTTATATTTTTTGCTATAAAATTAGTATCTGGTTTCTTATGAAGTAAATATATACCACCTTCACAATGCAAAAGTTGACATGTTGAAAATGATAATGCTATAAAATAATTATTTGTTTCATGTCCTTGGCCAAACATTTGATTGTTTTTATGATTTTTATCAATAGTTATTTTAAAACCTGCATTACCAGATTCATATTTATTAATGTTTAAATTTAATATTCTAACATTTTTCATTGTCATATGTGGAAATATATCGATAACTTGTGTTAATTTTGAATTTTTTTTATTTACACTTCCTGATCCTATTACATTTTCTCCAGGAATTAATTTTGCACTTGTAGTAACATCAAAATCATAATTATCACCATTCCAAATTACTTTATTAGCAAAGATTGTAGAAATGGCAAAAAAAAATATTAGCCACATTGAAAGAGAAAGTATATTCTATTTTTTAATCATTATATAAATACAAAATATTATATTCAAATTTTATTCTTAAATCAAATTTCCAATATTCACAATATCTTTTTGCAAATATTCATTCAATGTAAAAAAAAATTTATTGATCTTTTTTATTTTTTTTATCAAATATATCATTTGTTTTTTTTTAATATTTAAGTATAATTAAAAAATTATAATTAAAAAAACTGTCATTCTTGACATTTTTCTCAGGAAAATAAAAGCAATAATAAAGTATATAATTGAAATGATTGACAAACAATATTAAAACATAATTAAATTTTCAATTACATAAAAAAAAAACCGTCACTTATCTGAAGTGTCATAAAATATAATTAATTTATGTATTATGTAATAATTCATTATATTGTCAATTCGTTTTATTTATTAAAATACCTTCAAGTATGTGCTTACATAAAAAAAAGTTTTCATTCTCGATTTTATACCTTAGAAATGCCAGACTATTTATTAATTATAAAACATTTTCTTGTAATAAATAAGACACAACACCGACACAAGGTCATCATACAAGCGTAATAATCTTTATTTTATGTTGAATATTTAAAGAAAGCTAACATATTGAAAATAACAATACAATACAAAAAATTAATTAGTCAACTTTTAATTAAAAATTTTTTCCATTAATATAATATCATTTACCAAACTTATTTCGTCTTTCATTGGTCAATTTTTTGAGTAAAAATATTATTTTACCACATTATATATTTTTGTTAATTTTTAATTAGCTGAATATCAATTAAAAAAAATGCTAACTCATGATTTAATAAAAATGTACATTATATTTATATTTTTTTATATTAATTACATTTAATATGTTGAAGATTATGTTAAATATTTTATCTATAAAAATATAATTTTCTTATCTATCATTTTTTTTTATCATAATGTTTTGTTTGCTAATATAATGTCATTCACGCCTACAAAATTTTTGTCTATAAATACATAGTATTATTTTAGTTTAATTATTAATAAAAGTTTTAATTATGCCACCTAATCTTGTTAATGAAAATCCTCCATCAAATAAAACATGGACTGAAAAGAGTGTTCAAGATAATACTGGAATACATAATTTTCAATCACATGTATTTGAAAATAAAAGAATTTATAATAATGTACTTGATGCAATTGGTAATATACCATTGATAAAATTAAATAAAATTCCTAAAGAATATGGTATTGAGTGTAATGTTTGTAAGTTTATTTTTTTTTAATTAATTAATTAATAATAATTAAAATTTATAATAAATTTAGATGTAAAACCAGAATATTTAAATGCTGGAGGATCAATAAAAGATCGTATTGCTATAAAAATGATAGATTTAGCTGAAGAAGAAGGTATTCTAAAACCAGGAATGACATTAATTGAACCAACATCAGGTAATACAGGAATTGGACTTGCTTTAGCAGCAACTATTAAAGGATACAAATGTATAATTTGTATGCCACAAAAAATGTCAAAAGAAAAAGAAGTTATAATTAAAGCTCTTGGTGCAACAATGATTCGTACACCAACAGAGGTACCTAAAGATTCACCAGAATCATATGTTTCTGTTGCTGCTAGACTTGGAAAAGAAATTAAAGGTGGTGCTTTTCTTAATCAATATAATAATGCCGGAAATCCAATGGCACATTATGAAACAACAGCTACTGAAATTATAGATTCATTAAATGGTAATGTTGATATGGTTGTAGCTGGTGTTGGTACAGGAGGAACTATATCAGGATTAGCTAAAAAAATAAAAAAAGATGTACCTAAAGCAATAATTGTTGGTGTTGATCCTGAAGGTTCATTAATATCAGATCCAAATGGTAAAGTACATGGTTATTTAATTGAAGGTATTGGACATGATTATATTCCAAATGTATGTGATGTTAGTGTTGTTGATGAATGGGTAAAAACAAATGATAAAAATTCATTTATAATGGCTCGTGATTTAATTAAAAAAGAAGGAATTTTATGTGGTGGATCATCAGGTGCTAATGTTTGGGGAGCTCTTCAAGCTGCTAAAAAATTAAAAAAAGGGCAAAATTGTGTTGTAATACTACCAGATGGAATTCGTAATTATTATACAAGATTTTGTGATGATAATTGGTTGATTAAAAATCACTTAATAGATAAAATTGATACTATTCCAATAATTTCAATTGATAATAATTTATTTGAAAATAATATACAATACGATCCAACAAAAAAACCATCTGAAAAATGGAAATATCCCTTATCTGAACCATCTTTTAATCCAATAAAAAGTAAAGTTATGAATTCTATTCTTGAGGCAATTGGTCATACTCCATTAATAAGGCTTAATAAACTTCCAAAAGAATTGGGTATTGAAGCAGAAGTACTTGTAAAATGTGAATATTTTAATGCTTCAGGTTCAATTAAGGATCGTGTTGCCCTTCGTATGATAGAAGCAGCCGAAGAAAATGGATCTCTTAAAGCAGGAATGACAATTATTGAACCAACAACTGATAGTTTAGGAATTGGATTAGCATTTGTTTCTGCTGTTAAAGGATATCATTGTATTATTGTTACAACAAATAATATTTCAAAAGAAAAAGAAATTATTTTAAAAACATTAGGTGCTGAGGTTATAAAAACATCTATTGAAAATGAGATAACATCAACTAAATCATATATTGACATGGCAATTAAGTTACATAAAAAAATACCAAATTCAATTATTCTTGATCAATATACAAATTTTGCCAATACTCAGGCTCATTATTCATTGACAGCAGAAGAAATTTTATATAGTTGTCAAAATAAAATTGATATGGTTGTAGTTGGAGCCTGTACTGGTGGTTCTATAACAGGAATTGGTAAAAAAATAAAAGAAAAAATACCTTATTGTCAAATTGTTGGTACAGATTTGGAAGGATCCGTATTTTCTGATTCAAAAAATAAAGAAACTTTTAGTACTGAAATTGAAGATATTGGTTGTAATTTTATTCCAGCTATTTTTGATCAAAATGTTGTAGATATTTGGATGAAAGTAAATGATAAAAATTCATTTGAAACAGCAAATAAATTAATACGTAAAGAAGGATTATTGTGTGGTGGAGCTTCAGGTGCTTGTACATGGGCTGGTTTGGAATGTGCTAAAAAATTAAAAAAAGGTCAAAGAATTGTTATCATTTTACCTGACTCTGTTAATAATTATATTTCAAAATTTGTTGATCCTGAATGGATGAAAAAAAGAAATTATGAAACATGTGAATAAAATTTTTTAACTAAAAATATGTCTTTTTTCCATTTAACTTTATGTAATTATTTTTTTTTATTAACAAAATTAAATAAAAGTATTTTTTTATATTTTTAATTGATATTTATTTTTTGTTAATACTTTTTTATTCAATAAATTATTTTTTAAGATTAATAATGCAAACAAATAGATAAGTAAAAGTTTTATTTTAATATGATTAACAAATTAAATTTACATTAATTTAATATATAAAACAATCTTACTTTCATTTTTAATAATCAAACATATTTAAAACTTTTTGTTCATTTGTTTTAATTTTAATTATAAAATATAATTATTGCCACAAAAAGCAATCCTTTTGGCATAATTTTAAGATAAACATACTAATCTTATATAAAAACAACTACTAACATTCAAACAATTTTATGTTAATAACAAGTTACTATTTTTTTTTCTTGTATATAAATAAATTAATCTATTATTTATATATCATCTTGACTAAATTTTTTAAGTTATCCTTTTACTTTTAGTTCTATTTTATCATTAATATTTACTATGGAAACTATAGAAATGATAACATTTATAGATTTAATGGAAATCAGTTTAATAAGAAAAAAGATACTTCAAAAATTATCAACATTTTGTGATATTAGTAATCTTGCCAAAACTTCCAAATATATGGATTATTTAATTTACCATGAAAAAATTAGAAGAGATATGTTTCGTTATTTTGATGAACAGTATATTTTAATTAAAACTAAAGGAAATCCAGAAATTAAAGATATACAAAATTTGCATAATATTAATTATTTAAAGGATGAAGAATTTTGTAAAGAATTAGAAACTGTTCAAAATTTTAATGGTGAAACTATTACTTTTAAAAATGAGATTACTTTTGAAATTGTAAATACATTAGAAAACATTAATGCTAATTTAATTGACATGTTTATCAAGAGATTAATTATTGAAGCAAATATTAATTGTAGTTTTAGAAAACATGTAACAAGTATTGAATTTAAAATAGAAGATATTTCATTTAGTCAAAACAACCATAATTTAGTTTTACATACAATAAGTTACATGAACCATCAAAATATAAAACGTATAAAAATTCCTGATATTGTTTTTATGTCTGATGTTCAAAAATATGACAATTTAAAAACTGAGATTTTTGGTGGTTTTCCAAAGTTTAATGAATTAATAATTACCGTTGTACATATTCAAGCTGGATTTATAAGATTAATAAAAAATAAATGTATTTTGGAAAAAATTTTAAAAGAATTATCAAGAAGAAAAAATGCAACATTAACTTTAGAATGTTACTCTGATGAATATAATATATTTATTAATTTAGCTTATATGATTCAAAAAATGGCTACAAAATATCAAATTAAAGTTAAATGTGACATTGGTCATATTATTCCTTTATTAAAAAGAAGACGTGATCTTATCTGTTCCACTGAAAGGTGTGTACTTTATCCAATTGAAAATATTGTAACATCTTTTTTTAATTACATTAGTGGTTTTTCAATGTTTATGGTTGTGATAAAAAATTTACAACATTTTATTAATGTAGAAAAGATAGAAATAAGAATATCCCTACTTAATATAAGAGAAGAAATGAAAAAAAAGAATTTATCTGATTTAAGTATTTTATCATTAAAACAATGTAATAAGTTAAGAAAAATAAAAATCGAATTTTTGGAAAATTTTAATGATATTGAAGATTGTAATAATGAAATACTTTATGATGACTTACAATTTATTGTTTCAATATTGCCTAAATGTATTGAAAGAGTAGAATTATGGAATATTCCTAATTTAACTAAAGATGTAATGAAAAGATTAAATGAATGTCTACCAAATATAAAAATACTAGTAACTTGGGAAGTAACATTTAAAGATTTTGACTGTCTTAGTATTTTAAAAAATTTAAAAGCATTTGTTTCATATCAAAATTTTTTTATTCATATTCCAGATACAATAAAACTTCTTGCCATTGGAAGTAACAATTGTTTAGAGGCTGATGATACTAAAAAACTTTTATCCCAACAACTTATAAAAAAATATTCAGAAAGATTTTCAAAACGTGTTCAAAGTTCTCGTGGAAGGTTTATTTTCTTTAATGATATCAAACAATGGAAAAAATATAAAAGATTATTTCAAGATAATTTTTATTTCTTTTGTTAAATATTAACATTGTACATATATATATTGTGGTGAGATTAATTAATTATTCAATAACAATAAATTTATGTTAAAAAACTTGTACTATAATTTTTTTATTTTTAATTTAAAGTTAAAATAATAATTCCCTAAGAGGGTAATATATTTTATATTAACTTCAATGACTATTTTTTTTGATGTTTATTCATTTTTAAAATATATATTTTTCTATTATATAATTATTTAAAAGCTAAAATAATATCTTTCTTTATTTAAAATAGTTTTTTTTAATGGTTTTTAAAAATGATTTTTTTTAATAAGAAAATTTAGTTTAAAAGGAAAAAAAAATAAAATAAATAAATTATTTTGAAAAAACATTAATATAATAATGATGTGTCAAATATAATCAGTAAAGTTCACACTAAGTTTGATAAAGTTACTAAACTTTTTATCAGTTACTAAGTTTATTATTTACAATTTTTATAAAAATATATAAACATTGAATATAAAATTACATAAAATGATACTAAAAATAATTATTTTGTTTTGTTTCTTGTAATATTTTTATTTAAGTATTTTTTTTTTATTTAACTTATAGTACTAAGAAAGTAATAAAATTTTTTTCCACATAATAATAATTTAATAATATTTCTGTATCTAAATATTAGGCATTATTTTAATTTAATGCTTTTTAACGTCATCACATGAGGATTATTACATATAAATTTCTTATCACTATATTTACTCTATGGTTTTCATAACAAAAAAAATTTTTTTTTCTTTTTTTAAAAAAAATTTTATTTCCTTTTTCTTTGAATTTATATATAATGTTTTTAAGGTTTAAAATTTTTATTACATCAATTAACTTAAATATAAGAAAAAAAATTTTATTGTTCTATTAAATCTACTTAACTAAAAAAAGTAAAAGTATAAAATAAAAGTTATTTTTAACTAAAAATTTAACAAAATTTACATAAGAATAAAAAACATAAGAAAATTGCATCATTATACAAATAAAATATACCAAATGATATATTAATAACTAAAATACTTTAAAAATAAAAGTGCATAAATCATTGTAATAAACTTTTTTTACAAAATTAGTTTTTAACCAATCTTTTAGAGTAATTACTTAAGATAAAATAAAAAAAAATTTTTTACAACTAATATAATTTAATTTAAGTAACTATCATTTATTATCATATGCCTTAAAACTACTTTTTTTCTATATATTTTTCATCAAATATATTTAATTATTATTTAACAAACTATCTTTTAAATAATTACAAATTTTCCTAATCTGTTGTAACATTTTTTATACTTATAAGCAATTTTAAAATATGATAATAAATAATTTTGCTATTTTATATTCTATTTAAAAATATTATTAAAGTTTAGTGCAATTTTTATAAATCTTAAGAATACTTTTAATTAATTGTTGTGTAAAAATTTTTAAAATATAAATAAAATAGATTGATTTGTAGAATTGATAAAAAAAAAAAAGAGATTATACGTCATAATATATATTTGTTGCTATAAATTTATTTATTATTATTTATTAACATTTTAAAAAGATGGATTTATTAATTTTTATATAAAAATATTATTGACACCTAAAAATATTTCAACTTCAATTTGTTAAAAAAAATTTTATCATTTATTTTGTTGTAAATGAATGTTTTATTTTTTTTAATTTTAAAAATTTTTAAAATAACTATTAAAACATCTTTTTACTCTCTATCATTTAAAATATTTTTTTTTTCACTAAAATAATCAAAATAAATTGTTCCTTTTTTTTTGTTTAAAAGTTAGCCCTTGTAATTTTGACCATTGCTATAAAAAATGCACTTTTTGAAGTAATATTATTTTATAGTAAAAATGTCATTTCTTAAGATAAACACCATCATTGAAATTATCAAAATATTAATGTTACATTCGAACTTTTTGTTTTTTTTTATTTATTTAAAAAATGTAGATAACAAATAGCTACAAAATTATTAGTTTCTAGATTTTTTGAAATTTTTGTTATTGTTTTTTAATTACTTATTTTTTTATCTTTTTATTTATGTATTTAAAAATATAGAAATTTTATTATATTTTGTTTGAGTATCGTAAATTAAAACAATAAATATACTAGAAAAAAAAGTTTTTTTTTTGTTTTTAATAGATAATTAATAATATTTATTTATAATTTAAAATATTTATTTGATATCTCTTAGTAGTCTTCCTGTATAAGTCTTATTTATTTATTATTTTAAAACTCTTATTTAATAATATAAAAATTGTGGCGATTTTTGATTGTTAATTCTTATAAAAATAAGCCAATAATTGTAAATCATAAAAATTTTTATTTCAATATAATAATTTACTCTATTGAAATAAATTAAAATAAAAATTTGTCTTTATTTTATAGTAAATGCAAAAATATTTTTTATCATTAAAAAAAATATATTTTTGAGCAGTTGTTATTAATGAAGTGTTGGTGGTGGTTATTGTAATTGAAAATAAAGGTAAATAAACTTTACGATTTGAATTTCATATTGTTTTAAAGTGTGACAATTGATTATTTTGTTTTGGTTTTTTTTTATGTTAAAAAAAAAAATATTTAGAATTTAATGAGGAATATTATATTTTATAAATTATCTTGTATTGAATGTATAAAGAGTATTTATTCTATAAATAATTTTAACTTACGTCATCTTAGTATATAACATTAAATATTTTCATCACATTCATCTTTATTACTAAGAAGTTGCTTCAGAAAGAAAGTGATTGTGAGTTTTAAAGTATTTTTAATTTTATTAAATTGAATATAAGTAAAATAAAAATGATAAATGCGAAACCATAAAGGAAAAATTATTTAATTGCTATTGAAGTAGGTGGATTAGTTGATAAAGATCAAAGTTGTGAAGACAAATAATTATTAATTATGTGTGTAGATGTTTTGTTTGCCTCGAAAGAACAATAATAAAAATCATGTTTTTATTTAAACAATTTTATTAGATATCGAGAAATATATGATAATATAAATTATATATATATCTTAATTTTTGGTACTTTCAAGTCAAAATTCTAAAATCAAGATCTATCTTATACCTTATTTTACCATATTCTTTTAATTTATATTATATTTTTTTTATAAGATTAAAGTTTAATAATATAAAATATATTTTATTACTCAAAAACTTTTATCTTTTTATTTAAATTATCTATAACACATTTCTATCACATTTATTTCTTTTTTTTAATAAAATTATATTGAAATTATAATACTATGATAATTTAGTTAAAAAAAATTTTTTAATTGTATCAAATAGAATGTTTTATATTCTTAAAAGTATAAATATAAAATTTTTATTATCATATATCACCTTTAATCTATCTTTAAATATTAATGATATTTAACTATAAATTTATATTAATATTATATTTTTATCATTAGTTATACAATATCTAATATTTAAAATAAATTAACTACTAAATTTAGTCATATTAATGTTTATAATAAATTCAATTAGTCAAAATTATTTATAAAATATTTATTAAAAATTTATTACTCATCTATAATATGTTATTTATCATTTTATATAAAAGAAAAAAAATATATATATATATTATACCTTAACATTTTTAATATATTATCTATAATATATTTATATATAAAGATATATTAGTTCGTGGATGAATAAAATAAATTCTTATACATTTTGGATGATTAAAGAAATTTTTTTCACTAGAGAATTTAAATGTGTTAAATAAATTTAGCAATTTTTTATAATAATAATTCTTTTTTATATCTTAGACTTATACAACTGAATCTAAAGGATTTTTAATTCATTTCATAGTTTAACATCATTATAAAAAAAAAGTTACTTCCTTTTTATTTTATAAAGAAAGACAATTAACAATGTTTTTTTAAACAAATGAGATATGTACTTTTTAGATGTTTATTTGAAATTTTGTACAAAATTTATTCTAATTTATTGTACTTGACTACTCTTGATATATTATACAATAAATATATTATTTACAAAGCTATACATTTTGTTTTAGAAATATTCAACCAAAATTGTGTTGAAATAATCTTAAGAATAAATGAATTTTAAAAAAAGTTATATATATATATATTATAATATAAAAATTCTCACATATAAAAATAAAAACTAAAGTTTTTTTTTATATATTTATAATTAAAGAATAATTATTATATACTGATCTTATTTTCCCATGAAGAATATCTTATATTTATTTAATCATTATTTTAAAGAGCCATCAAATAAAAAAGTATAATTTATTATAGATTTAGTTTTAAAGTTTTAGAATTAAAAAAAATGTATATTTAGGATAATATCTACATTTTTAATAGCTCTGTCAGAAAAATTATAATAAATGAAAAAAGGAAATGTAAACGTTTTATAATAAATTACCATTTTACGTCATAGATACTATCCACTAATATATTATGTTATTTTTTGATTAGATTCATTATATATTTATAAATAATTTTAAAAAAAATTTTTTTGTATCTAAACTTAAGATTTTGAATAAGATTACAAATCTCTATATAATAATTTACTTATATATAAATATATATATATTTTATTAATTTTTTTTTTTTATAATTTAACTTAAACATAATTTGTTTTTTTTTTTCTATTTTCTATTTTCAGAGATTATTAACATAATTTACTTTAACATATTATTCAATTTACAAATTAATTGTTTTTTTTTTCTTTTCTTAATTTACAAAATATAATACTAGGGTTAAATAAACTGTGATGTTAATCTTTACATTTAATCAAAAATTATATATATTTAACAATGTTTTTCATTTTTTTATTTGTTACAACATTTTTTTTTTTCTTAAATTGTTTATTTCATGATGGTATTAAAAAAAATTAAATGAACAATTTTATTATCTATTTTATCTTATTGTTAATTGAAATTTATAATTTTATAGTAAAACTTTTTTTTTTTTTTAATTTTTAGATATAATTTTCTAATTAAATAAATATTTTGAATCAAAGATAGATTTTATACAATTGTTTCCATTGACTTTCTAATTAAACCACATGTTGTTTCTTTTTTATTTTACATATTAGTTTTGAAAATATAGCATACAAATGTCATAATACTAGTGTTTTTTAACAATAAAGTTAGTTGAAACATTTATAAACAGTTGTGTCTAGATTATAAACAAGCATGATTAAAAGAGATTATAAGATCACTAATTAATAAGTTTTTTTTTATTAGGATATTATTTTTATAAAATAATATAATTTATTAACTTGTAATCATTATTTATTTTAGTAATATTAAAAAAAAATTTTTTTTACTTTTTTTTTTATTTAAAGGCAGACGTTTATGATTATATAAAATAAATTATCTATTAAAGATGCCTGATTAGATAATTATTTAATATTTCTAACTTGAGGATAATACGATCAATATAATGCCAAATTACATTAATTAAAATTTCTTTTATGTTATAATTTATCTCGTAATTATATATACCCAATGTGTTAAAGAATAAATAATTGTAGTTTTTTGATTTAATGTAAAGCTTTGCAATATGCAACATGTTTAAGCAATATAACATGTAAAGTGTAATTGAAATCATATATAATAGAATGATTAAAGACCCACTAACAATATTTTTAAATTAATTATAGAAAATATCTATTTCTATAAAAATTTCTTTATATTATATAAATTAAAATATTTTTTTTTAAAAAGTTTTTTTTTTTAGTGATTATTATTTTATTACTATTTTAATATAATCATTTTATAATTATTTTTATGAAATCTAAAGTTTATATAAAAATTTAAAAAATAATTATGGGCAGTTCAAAATCTACATTAAAACAATCTTCTGCATTATCACCAGTATCAAAATCAGCCCCAAATATTGCAAAAACTTCAACATCTTCTAATAAGTACCAACAAAATAGAAAAAAATCTGCACCATCATATCCTAAACCTAATGATAGAAAACAGTCTGTTAATTTAACAACAAGAAGGTCATCTACATCAGGAAGGAGTTCATTAACCTCTGAAAATGAAAAAAAAAAACCTATATTAACTGGTCCACAGAGGCAAATTGTAAAATACTGTATGGATAATGCCAAAGAAGATTTAGGTGAACGTATCTTAAGAAGAATTGTAGAAAAAAGTTTAGATTTCCGTTTTTATCTTGAAGCTTTAAATAGAACTGATAGATTTGAATTGGGAGAAAGTATCAAAAAATTTATTCATTCAACAGTATTATCTATTAATGATAGTGACAATATCCAACATTTAGCAGAAGAATTTGGTTCTAAATTTGTAGCACATAGAAGTTTTGGTTTTAAACCAGATTTCTTTGCTGTAACGGCAAATGCTGTTACAACAGAATGTGTCTTTCTTGATGCTGCTGTTCACCAAGCAACTGAAACATTAACAGCATGGAGTGTTTTGACATCATTCTGTTTTTCCTCTGTTCGTGATGGTTATTATGGAGAGTTACGACGTCAAAGACGGTTGTCTAATAGTGCACTAAGATTCAAATTATCAGTGGATCAATCATCCACTGAAAATGTAAATCCTAGTCATCAGGATGTGCAAAATACAAGACGTTCCACTTCTCCACCAAACTTTTCATCATCAGATGATGATAGAAATGTTATAAATTTCTATAATCCAACAAATGAAGAAGAATATGATGAAGAAAATGATAATAAAATTGGATCAGATACAGATCAAAATAGATATTTAAGTCCAAATATGGTTTATTAATATATGTAAATTAATTGAAACACAAAAAAATGACAAATTATGTATTAAATTTCGTATATATTCATTTTAAAAAATTTATATAATTAAAACATTTATTTTATTAAAAAAGAAATCATAAATAAAAAATAATTTTTTAGTTTTTGTTTTAAAATTCAAAGATTCTAAATTTATTATTTTATAAAAAATCTTTTTGAAAATGATTCATAAATTTTTTACTTTAGTATCGTCATTTTTTAAAAAGTTATTCTGTTATGATAAAATCTATAAAATTAATATCTTATATAACTATACTAATTATTTTGACATTGATAAGTAATATATATATATATTTTTAAATATCATAATTAAAAATAAACAAAACTTTATTTAGAAAAATTAAAAATCCATTACAAATACAATTAGCAAAAATCGGAGTAAATAATTAAAAAATTGACATTGAAACAGTGAAAATAATAAAAAAAAATGGACCTACCAAAACTGAATAGTACCCATTTCTCTTCAATTATAGAGATCATGAAGTTCCAATAAATTACAAAGTGTGTTAGTATATAAATGAAAAAGCTCTTATAATTTTCTTAATTTTTTTTTTTAATCTTCATCTGACACTATTTCACCATCACTCAATTCATCCTCATTGACAACTCTTTTAGGTTTTTTATTTTGAATAGGCGTGGTTGTTGTTGTTGTCGCTGATTTTGGTGAACTATTTTGTTGAGGTCCTCGCATATTTTGACTATTAGTTCGATTAAAATTTCCTGGAAATTGATTATTTCTCATTTGACTACGGTTATTTCTATTGCGATTGGTGTTATTTGGACCTTGTTGGAAATTATTCACCATATTATTACGTGATCCCTGATTGTTCCTTCGATTACCGCTACGATTACCATGCATAGAATTTGAATTAAAATGATTATTAGTTGGAAAGTTTCCTGAATTAGATAATGGATTCATATTCATCATATTTTGAGAAGAATTCATACGTGAATTGTTCATATAATTTCCACCAACAACACCTGAATTCGGGTTCATCATTGACATAGACACTCCTGGGCCATTAACATTACCCATTGGTATTCTACGGCCGTTATTTACTCCACGATTTGTATTATTAAAATTATTATCATCAAATGTTCCTGCATATATGTCAATACTCATTTGTTCAGTCCATTGATTTATAACATTCCTAATATATTTATCACGTTCTCCTACTTCTTTTAACAACCTTAACATATCTGCTTCCGCTTTTTTATTTGTTCCTGGAGATGCTAAGAAATATTGTGTTACTTTTTTAGCAGCACTACGCATTTGTTCAATTGTGAGTTTAGATAAAATTTCCCTGGAAAAATAAAGATCAAATTGAGCTGCTTGTAATTTATTCATAACATCTGTTAATAATAATTCATCTACAGAAATAATAATTGGCATTGGTTTTACCATTGTTCCTTGTTTCCACATTTGATAATTTTTAGTTTCTTTTGCCTCAATAAGATAAGGATTAGGCCAAATGGCACTAAAATTTTCCTCACTAATTATATTAAACGAAGCATTTGATATGAAATTTTCAGTAGGGCTATCTGAACCTAATAAAACATCAAGACTTAATTGGAATTCTGGTAGTTTCTTATAGTAAGTACCTTTCAATAACAGCGAATGTCTTATTTCCATTAAAATAAAACCTATCCTATTTCCTCCAACATATGGTGGTCTAAAAGATAAGGGGTTCCAACAAATATCTATTAAATCATTAGTGCTTAATTGTTGCATTGCCAACCAAGGCCTTAAGTCACGTTCTCTCATTCCTATTGAATATTCACAATCTACTGTACTAAATCTAGAACAAAAAACAAGTAAAGCTTCATTTGTTTCAAGTAAAAATCGTTGTAAATGTGGATTTTGTTTAAATGATTCAGTCATTGCTTCAGCTAAAAATGTATATCTTTCTTTCATGTACCATTCCATTGATTTTTCTAAAGATAATTCAAGTTTATCAATAGCTTGATGTAATTTTATCCAACAATCTATAGAACTTTCTGTTGACATTATCTGATCACCAGTTGTTAATGAGATTCCAAGTTGATTAATGGCACGTTTAGCATATACATGAACAGCTGAAGCGTACTCTTCAATTATACCATTAACTTTTAATGATACTGGTGCTGGGTAAAATGGATGGAGAACAGATTCGGCTGTAAAACATACTAAATGATTGGATGTATAATATTTCATTTTTTCTTTGTCAAAATCTACTATTATTGGTATTTTCCTATTATCGTTATTATCATTTTTAAATTTCTCTCTTAATTCCATCATTACTAATCCTGATCTATTACCACCCATTTCATTAAGATGGGCTGGTTTCACAGGTTTTCTCTGTGTCATCCAATCAATAAGTTTTGCAGGAGTAGTTTCTTCCTTAGTTAATTCAGTTTGAATAATCGTCTCTGATATTAAACAACACCACTTTTTATCATTTCCTTGTTGTTCCAATAAAATAGCATCACCTGTGGCTAGTAGTAATTGTTCTAAATATTCATGACGTGATATCTTATACTTCATAGCTGTTTGTCGCCATTTATCCATCTTATAAATTTTTGCATCCACTACCTCTTGTGGTATCTTATGTTCTTTATAAATAATATCAGCCAAAGCTGATAATTCTAAAGGATCCTCCACATTTCTTAATTTTTCTATAGCTTCATCAGGAACTTTTATAGCTTCAAATAATCTTTGATATGCGTAATGCTCTACAGAACGATATTCTACTTTCTTTATGTCAAAAGTAATTGGATAATACATTGACAATGGTTTAAAAACTCCTATCATACTTAAAACAGCATAAGATCCTGTTATAGGTATTGGTTTATCATCACTATCATAAGTTGCTCCTGATAATTTAATTGGACGATTCTTTTTAGCATTGAATTTCCTTCTACAAAAAATTTCATATTCTTTTTCTGAAATACTATATTGTTCTTGTTCATTTTGAACATTTGTATATTGTTCAACAGAGTTATATCTAAAAAGTTAAATATTGTTATAGAATAAGAAAAACTTACTTTCTACTACCATTAGAAGTAATTATAGAATATGCAAATGAAGTTTGTAAACAATCTTTTGTATCTGCTATTAGTTTAATGTTATCTTCCATTATTATTTGTTAGCCAGATAAATTTTTAAAAATCTGACATTTGATTTTGAATCCTAATATTTATCTTTTACTATGGATACACAAGCGCCTTCGTAAAATTAGTACAAGATGTGCGCGGGTTCTTTGTTCCAAACGATATCGATACAAGATTGAAGAAGATGTGTCTGCTCATTTTTAAAAGTGCAGAATGCCATCTTATGATTTAGTGTATGTAAAAATATAGCTTACTAATAAAACACAAACTTTTCTGACCAAAAATCCAGGAATATACTATTCTGTTATACTTTGATCTTATACAACATTTAGAATGTTTGCCAAAAAAAAACGAGGTTTCATTGTAAAGTTAGTCCACTTTTTTTATTTGAAATTAAAAGTAGATGCTATTTTTTTGTTAAGAATTTATAATAATTTAAAATTTAAAGAACAATAAAAAAAATAAACCTTTCAGGAAAAAAATTTTTTTTAATATTATAAAGAAAAAATAAAATTAATAAATTATAATGCAAAAATTACATTTTTGATAAAATAATTTTTCTAACATTTTATTTAAATTTTTTAAACAAAAACTAACGACCCTGGCAGGATTCGAACCTACAATCTTCTGCTCCGTAGGCAGACGCGTTATCCATTGCGCCACAGGGCCGCGCTGAAGCACAAAATTTCCTTTACTTTGACAAAATTCAAACTTAGAAGGGTAATTAATTAAATTCTATACTTTATTTATTAAATTTTACTTTTTTAAAAATTAAAAAAATATATACGAGATTAAAATTATTTTTTAAATGCAAAATATTCTTTAAATATCATTTTGAAAAATGTTATACAATAAATAATTTTATTTTTGTACATACAACTATTATGATTTTAATCAATTACATATTTTAAAATTTTTGTTTTAATTTAAAAATGAAATTGTTTTATTCTTAAATTATAAGACAAATAATCTTATTGGTATTAAACATGTTAATGATAATTATTATCATCATTTAACAAAATAAAAAAAATGCTAATTATAATATTCTTACTTTTGTTTTAAATTAATTGCTACATTTTACTACATTATAAATAAACAATAATTTAATATAATTAAATTTTAAAAGAAATACTTAAGAAAAAATTAATAATTAAAATGATAAAAAGAAAAAAAATTATATTTTTTGTACGTAGTAAAAATATCAACTTTCTTTTACATTTTTAAAAAGACAATATTTTACATAATATAAAAATTTTATAAAAATTTCTTTTATAAAGAAAATTATAAATACCGATAAAATTTTCTATTAAGATAAGTATTTAAAATGACATGTTTTTAGTAAAAACATTAATGAACACATAGTATAAGTTTTATTTGTACACGTCAACATTAAACATTTATGAAGAAATTTCTATAATACTAGTAAGATATATTTTAATAAAAAAAAAATAATAATATTTTGATGCAATAATATTTACTATTATAAATTTGTATACACTATTAGTGAATTTATTTTTTTTTATTATAATTTGTAGAATATTATGATCGATGTATATATTTTAAAATTAATATAATACAAAGTTAATCCAGTTTTTTAAAAGTTATGTTTAATAAATTGTGGAAGCATAATAATATCATATAACTTTTTATTATAAAGTAATTAAGAAATTTGACAATGTAAAATGGTAGAGGCGTAATTAAAATATAATTTTTTATCGATATGTTTGATCTTGATTAGAAAATGATAGTATTTCATTCAAATTATTGGTTTTTGTTTATATTATATTATTAGATTAAATTTAATGTACACAATTTCTATTCAATCAATTTATTTTACAATCAACAAATTAAACATTTTTTTTATTTTTAAAATTTTGTAGTTTGTTTTTAAATATTTAAATATTTTTTTATTTGAAGAAAAACAATATTTTGGATTATCAGTATATTATAAAACTTACAGATAATAGGAATATATATATTTTTTAATATTATATATTTTTATCAAAAGATAAATAATAATAATATTTAAAATAATACGTATGTAATTTTTAGTGTAAACTTAACATTATAATTAAATAAATATCATATCAGTTAGATAAAAATTTAGATTCTAAAAGATACTTAAAAAATTATGATATTTCTTCAAAATTGAAAACATAATAAAAATTATTATTTTATTTAAGTATTATTTTACAAATTTATGTTAATGATAAGTAATTATATTACTTTAAAAATAGTACTGTAAGCATATTCTATAAACTTGTTAACCAAAAAATCATTATTAAATTACTAATCACACTAAAAATATTGTCAAATAATTTTATTTTAACTGTAAAATAAGTTAAAAATAATAATAAATAAAAATAATAAATAAAGTTAATTTGAGACATCCTACAAAATGAAATGTCAGAGAAAATAATTTTAATTTTGGTCAGTAGTCTCAGAAACCAAACAACTGAAATAATTATTAATTATATCAAATGTTATTATTATCTACATTGTAATTAAGCATACCAAAAGTAAAAAAAAGTTCACTTTTTACGTGGTAAGTAAAAAACATTGAATATGTATCCTTCTATATTGTAATTAAATTGGAAGCATACTTTTTTAACTATGGTATATTTTTGTTTTATTTGCTAACATTTTTATTAGTATTTATACAAAGAAATATATTTATAATAATTTTATGTTATACACAAAAAAAAAAGAATACAATATGCTTTGCTGTGAATTTATTTAATTTTTTTTGATAAAGTATAGTTTGTCTAGTAATTGATAATTTTATTTTTTTTTAAATATTAAAATATGTAAACATAAATTTTTTTATAGCATGTGAATCACAAACATTATTAAAATAATATCATAATAAAAAAGTGTATGTTAGACAAATGTTTTAGAAATCTTTTCCTAAAACTTCTTGAAAACAGTACAAATCGTTAACACACTCAATAAATCTTTTTTTTCTTTTTTCAATTCTATTCATAACAATATTAAAATTTACTAGAATAGGTTTAATAACAAATCCCATTTTTAATCCTAATTGATAACCATCATCATGCATTTTTTCTTTTATTTCAATTTCACTCAAACCATTATAGTCATTTGTTGCCAATAAAATATTTTCCAATATTGAATTAAAAATTTTTCCAAAAGTTTTTCCCAATTCTTCCATTGACTTTCCCATTCTTTCAACATATGTCTCACCGTAATCTTCATCGGATAAGTCGGATCTTGAATATTCACTCAATGTTTTATCCACCATTCTTCTTAATGTTGAATTGGTAATAAATGTTGTTGCTGTTTGAAAGATAGCTTTTGATAATTGAGATTTTTCCTTCTTGGATAAAGTTACATTCTCAGTTATATAATCAATGAAAGTATTAAATAATTTTTCATTTGATAAAATTTCTTTAAATGTTTTTTCTAATTTTTTAATATTTGAAGAATCTATTGAAGTTTTTTCTATACTAGGAAGTATATTATTTAATATAATATTTAAATCATTATCAAGATCTCGTTTTTTTCTTCCTAATGAAATAATAGCTAAAAAAAAGTATTTATATAAATGTAACTTTGTAAAAAATAATTACCTGATAAAAGTCCTGTTAACATATTATATGGAGAAACTTGAGATGATGAATTTTGAATAGAAGATATTGTTGAAGTCACTACCATAAGTTCTGCACCTGAAGAATCAAGTACATCTTTAACTTTTTCAATAGAATTATTATTAGCATTATTAAAATTTGTATTAAATTCATTGACAAATGCTGTTATAAATGTATAAGCAGTATTAACGGTTGAAGTAATTATACTAGTTAATATACCAGATGAAGTTGTTGTAGGTGGATACAATGTTTTTCCTAACTTTTGTAACATTTCTTCTAATTGAGAAGGTGATATTATTGTACCATTCATGAACATATATTCATTATTAGTATTAATTGTAACATTTGGTGGTAAATTTTCTTTTTCTAATATTGGTAATGGTGTCATAGTTGTTGTAAGTAGTGAAGAATCTCCAAAACCAAAAAATGATTTAATAGACTGAGAAATATAACTAAAGATTCCTTGTGAGGTAGTAGTTGTTATAATTAAACTTGCAGTTGTTGTTTTAACTTCTGGTGGTTTTGTCACTGGTTTTGTTGTAGTACTTGTTGTACTTTTTATTATATCCATTGGAGCTGTTGTTAATGAATCTGTTGTTGTCATAACATTTGTTGTTGTATATGCAGCCATTGTAGTTACAACACTGCTATTTATTATATCATTAACAGTTGTTGTTAATTTTGTTGTAGGTAACATTTTGGTTGATGGTAAATTAGTTTTAACAAATGATTGAGTTGTTTCAATTGTAGGAGTTGTAGTTAATTCAATTGTTGTCATTGAATTCGTTGTTGCTATTGTAGATAGATTTTGATTAACATTTGTACCATTTGAATTATCTTTGCTTCCTAATGTTGTTAAAGACATATTTGAAAATTGGGAATTATTTTTAGTAATTACTGAAAATGATCCACTAGTTTCAAATGAACCTAAATTACTAGGTATTAATGGATGATCAGAAGGAACTTTAAAAAAATAGTTATTCAAATTTGTTTATTACTTACTTGATAAAACAGGTTTCAAAACATCTTCTAAAATAGGTGATAATGGTAATCTTTCAGTGTCATTTAAATCATACATTGTATTATTATAGTAAGGAATCTTATCAAAAATTTCAGCTAATAAATTTAACTTCTCAATACTTGCTGGTGAAAATGCATTTTCTGATTCTGATGATTGGAAAGTGTCACTTACTCTTTTTTTCCTTTTTTGATAAATTTCAAGAAAACTATAATACTCTTTTCCTAAATTTAATAAACTTCCATTAGTAATTTTAATATTTAAATTTCTTTTTTTTCTTGACTGAGCTTGAACTATATAATTTGTCAAAAGAGCAAATATTTTTGAAAATAAAACTTCAGTGTATGTACTAAATGCAATATTTGCAGCAGTAAGAGTTTGATTCAATTGTTCTTGTACTGAAACTCGTAATCCGTCAAATAATTCTCTACCAACATTTCCAGTAACAATACCTAATTTTTCACCAAATGATGACAAAAAAGAAGATATAAAAGTTATTATTGATTGGAGAAGACTAAAATTTTCAGGTGGATAATCTCGTTTTACAATAGTATGTTTGTAATTGATATTTTTATCCTGTGATTCCAAAATAAATGCATTAACTTCATGGCTAAATTTAATAACGGCATTTTCAATATCAAAAATTGTTGCTTCTTTTTCATTGTACAAATAATAGTTTCTATCTTTAAATTTCAAATCCTTATAAGAACTTTTATTAAAATAAATTTTTAATATTCGTTTCCATAAACTACTATAAAATGAGTTTGATCTTGATGATCCACTGTTTTCGAAATCTTCATAAACAAAATTATGACTTACTCTAGTTTTTGATTTTGTAGGATATTTAATGTTATCAGATTCTTCTGAAATCATATTAGATAGCAAACTAATATTATTACTTATAGATTGAGATAACATTGTAAACCTTTTATCAAAAATATAATCTAGTCTACTTAACATTTGGAGAATTTTGTCTTCATTCAAAATTTCACCATAATCAGTTTCATTATTACTTGGTACATCATTAAAAGTTTCAAATAAAGTGCCTAAAACTTGCAAAAAATCTTCAAATTCGAAAATATCTTCATTTGTTTCATTGTCAGATCTTTTAGATATGTTTTTGATAATAAACGGATTATCACTTGTATAATAGTCTAAAAAGAAAATTTAAAAATATTAAACAAAAAGATATTTACCTGTAAATGAAAGTGAAGAAGTTGATGTATATTCTTTATCATATAACACAGTAGTACTATTATTTTCAGCAAAATCAACAATTTCTGGATAATTACAAAAGTTTCCAGTACAGTAACATATAATATTATCTGATATAGAGTCATTAACGCATCCAAAATTGACAAACTCAGAAGCACATCCATATGATATAATAGTACTTGTTGATAAAGGCAAAGTTAAATCTGAATTTTATAATTATAGTATTAAAAAAAAAACTTACTAATATAACAATTTACTCCAGTACAAAGTGTATCACAACTTTCAATAGCTTCATTTGAACAATTGTAACAAAGTACATTACCAGAAGATTGATTAAAATTATCAGTATAATTTTCTTGACAAGTAAGCAATGTAAAAAACGATGCTAGTAATATTTCTAAAGTAAAAATACTTTTCATTTTAAAATTGATAACATTAAAATAGTTTATTCTCTCTTCAAATTCATATATGGTGTAAAATGAATAATAACAAAGTTTTTGTTTATATCAATTGATATAAGCAGGATTAATAAAAATACATGTATTTATTTTAATTTAGTTAGCATTAAAAAAAATTAAAAAAAAAAACTATTTTTAATAACGTTCATAATACTATGAACTTAATTTTCATATTTTTATTTTACTAAAAAACAATTAAATTTTATTCATATATATGTAATAATTTGATACATATGTTTAAATTTTTAATTGTAAAAATTATTTGGATATTTAAACGTAGAATGTAAGCTCATAATTTTCATTTAAATGAATAGTATCAAAAATTATAACTCATTTTTTTCAATATATAAAATGACAAAAAATAAGATAACCTTTTATAAATTAGTATACATTTGATTCTTAAAAGAGTTGTGTAACTTAGATTAAAATTATATTGTTGAAAAAATTTTAAATAAAATTTTTTATAATATCACATGCTTAAAAATTTTTATAAAGATAGAACTAAGTTTGATAAATTTCTTGTAAAAAATCTGATCTAGAATTTTTACTTTAATTTTAAAATTCTTAACTGAATAATGAAAAGCGATTTTTTCCAAAAAATATTTCCCACTTTTGCTTCCAACTTCGAGAGCTCATAATTTCTAAAGTTTCAATTTCTACATATCCTTGATTATATTCAAAATTCATTTTTCTTCAAGGGCTAACGAATAAATATAATATTATGCCAAAATTCCAAAAAAGTTATTTTTTTAAGTACTGATGACAAGTCAAGTTGAAGCTTCTTGGACAATTTTTGAAATTCAGGAAATATTGAAGATTTTTTTACAAACATTATTTATTCTAAAATAATTTTTAAAGAGAAATCGTTTGCCACTAATCTTATCTTTTTATGACAATTTTTAGTCAAGTTACAGAAAAGTCATGAACAATGAATATTTAGAAAAAATTTCCGCCTTTGGTTGTAACTCTTCTGAAAATGAAGCTAGAAACAAGCGGTTTACTGAAATCGTTTTCATATTAGTTTTCATGTAGGGTCTACCTTCAAAATTTTTTTATATCATCAACCATTTTTGAGATATAAAAAATGATGACAAAGAATTAAGCGCGAAAAAATACCAAATACTATATCTTGAAAACTTTTAAAAATCAAAAAAACTTTTCAACGTGGACTACATCTAAAAAGTCAAAAGAAGTCCAGCGCAACAAATTTCATACTTCCACGAGCTGTGTAACTTAAGTTATGAGTACATTCTTGATAACGTTTTTGAAGCAACATTTTTCATCATATCTCAAGTTTGAGAAGTCCTATGAAGATGGGACTAGGTTAAATGATTTTCTCGTAAAAATCTGATCTAGAATATATCTTTTAATTTAAAAATGCTTAATTAGATCATGAAAGGCGATTTTTTGCAAAAAATATTCCCCATTTTCGCCTCCAACTTTGAAGGCTCATAACTTCTGAAGTTTTAATTTTTACATATCATTGATTATATTCAAAATTCATCTCTCTTCAAGGGCTATCGAATGAATATAACATTATGCCAAAATTCTAAAAAAAGTTACTTTTTAAAATACTGATGACAAGTAGTAAAGTTGGAGCTTCTTGAACAATTTTTAAAAATCATGAAATATTGAAGATTTTTTTACAAACATTATTTATTCTAAGGTAATTTTTAAAAAGATATCGTTTGCCACTAAGCTTATCTTCATATAACAATTTTTAGCTAAGATACTGAAAAGTCATGAACAATGAATATTTAGAAAAAATTTCCGCCTTTGGTTATATCTCCTTTCAAAATGAAGCTAGAAACAAGCGGTTTTCTGAAATCGTTTTCATATTAGTTTTCATATGGGGTCTACCTTCAAAATTTTTTTATATCATCAGCCATTTTTGAGATATAAAAAATGATGACAAAGGATTAAGCGCGAAAAAATACCAAGTACCATATCTTGAAAACTTTTGAAAATCAAGAAAACTTTTCAACGTGGACTACATCTAAAAAGTTGAAAGAAGTCCAGCGCAACAAGTTTCATACTTCTACGATCTGTGTAACGTTAGTTATGAGTACGTTCTTGAAAACATTTCTTAAGCAACATTTTTCATTATATCTCAAGTTTGAGAAGTCCTATGAAGATGGGACTAGGTTAAATGATTTTCTCGTAAAAATTTGATCTAGAATATATACTTTAATTTCAAAATTGTCAACTGAATCATAAAAGGCGATTTTTTTCAAAAAATATTCCCCACTTTCGCCTCAAGCTTTGATTGCTCATAACTTCTGAAGTTTTAATTTTTACATAGCCTTGATTATATTCAAAATTCATCTCTCTTCAAGGGCTATCGAATGAATATCATATTATACCAAAATTCTAAAAAAAGTTAATTTTTTAAGTACTGATGACATGTCAAGTTGGAGCTTCTTGGACAATTTTTAAAATTCAGGAAATATTGAAGTTATTTTTACAGAAATTATTTATTTTAAAATAATTTTTGAAGAGAAATCGTTTGCCACTAATCTTATCTTCATATGACAATTTTTAACCAAGATACAGAAAAGTCATGAACAATGAATATTTAGAAAAAATTTCCGCCTTTGGTTATATCTCCTTTCAAAATGAAGCTAGAAACAAGCGGTTTTCTGGAATCATCTCCGTTTTAGTTTTCATGTAGGGTCTACCTTCAAAAAATTTTTATATAATCAACCATTTTTGAGATATAAAAAATGATGACAAAAGATTAAGCGCGAAAAAATACCAAGTACTATATCTTGAAAACTTTTGAAAATCAAAAAAACTTTTCAACGTAGACTACATCTTAAAAGTTGAAAGAAGTCCAGCGCAACAAGTTTCATACTTCTACGAGCTGTGTAACTCAAGTTATGAGTACGTTCTTGAAAACGTTTTTGAAGCAATGTTTTTCATCATATCTCAAGTTTGAGAAGTCCTATGAAGATGGGACTAAGTTTAATGATTTTCTCGTAAAAATCTGATCTAGAATATATTTTTTAATTTAAAAATACTTAACTGGGTCATGAAAGGCGATTTTTTGCAAAAAATATTCCCCACATTCGCCTCCAACTTTGAGGCCTCATAACTTCTGAAGTTTTCATTTTTACATATCCTTGATTATATTCAAAATTCATCTCTCCTCAAGGGCTATCGAATGAATATAATATTATGCCAAAATTCTAAAAAAAGTTATTTTTTTAAGTACTGATGACAAGTCAAGTTGAAGCTTCTTAGACAATTTTTGAAATTCAGGAAATATTGAAGATTTTTTTACAAACATTATTTATTCCAAGATAATTTTTAAAAAGAAATCGTTTGCCACTAAGCTTATCTTCATATGGCAATTTTTAGCCAGGATACAGAAAAGTCATGAACAATGAATATTTAGAAAAAATTTCCGCCTTTGGTTATATCTCCTTTCAAAATGAAGCTAGAAACAAGCGGTTTTCTGGAATCATCTCCGTTTTAGTTTTCATGTAGGGTCCACCTTCAAAATTTTTTTATATCACTAACCATTTTTGAGATATAAAAATTGATGACAATTTATTAGGCGCGAAAAAATGCCAAGTACTATATCTTAAAAACTTTTGAAAATCAAGAAAACTTTTCAACGTGAACTACATCTCAAAAGTCAAAAGAAGTCCAGCGCAACAAATTTCATACTTCTATGAGCTGTAGAACTTGAGTTATGAGTACGTTCTTGAAAACGTTTTTGAAGCAACATTTCTTATCATATCTCACGTTTGAGACGTCCTATGAATTTGAGACCAACTTCAATGAATTTCCCGTAAAAATCTGATCTAGAATATATCTTTTAATTTAAAAATGCTTAATTAGATCATGAAAGGCGATTTTTTGCAAAAAATATTCCCCATTTTCGCCTCCAACTTTGAAGGCTCATAACTTCTGAAGTTTTAATTTTTACATATCCTTGATTATATTCAAAATTCATCTCTTAACAAGGGCTATCGAATGAGCATAATTCCATTTTATAATTTTAAAAAAAAGTGTTTTCATAACATAAGTATTTTTCACAATATATAAAACACCATGTATTTTAGGTTTATATTGAGTAAACTTTAAAAGATGTTATTTTTGAGTTTTAAAATTAAAAAAAAACTTATCATATAAATTTTTCAATTACCACACACAAAAATTCTCATCAATTTTTGTCGTCATGGATAACAATATACAAAATAGTTATATTTAATCATATAAAAAGTTTTTTAATAATTTTATATTTTAAAATAGTACTTATGATATTTTTTGAATTATTAAATTATTTTTATAAGACAATTGTACTTCGAAAATTGCCTTCACCAAGTGGGTGAAATTTGCTGAATAGAAAAATTTTTATCTTTACATAGTATCGATGAAATTATGAAGAGTATTTGTTAAATTGAATGATTTTTTTTTGTAATTTGATTTTTAACACTTTTTATTAAAATATAACTTATATTAAAATAAATGAAAAATTTAAAAGTATTTATTAATTTTATTTGTTTTTTTTTATAATATAACACTTCAAATTTTATCAACCATTTTTTTTATAAGACTTTATTACTATATAATTAGTACTCAAAAATTAAAGTTTAATACATGTAATAAAAAAAATAAAGATTAAAGTGATGGATACATTTAACGTTTTACTTAAATTTCCAATAAATTATTTTCTAGTATAATTTATAAAGTTATAAATAGATACTAACCATTAAACATAAGAAATAAGTTATGTGTCGGTAAATTGTTATACCGTTTAATTGTAAGATGTATTTATTTTTATCAAAATTTCATAACAATTTATTTGAAATTCTTGTATGTCTTTTTTTAATTCTTAAATAATACATTTTCGTATGAAACATATTATTAATTGAATTTTGTTTATAACAATAACTTAAATTTTCCATACTATTTTTATTTGTGTTTTACAAATTAAATTGTTGTATTTGAAAAATTTTATATTAGTTTTAATTTATAGTAAGAATTTTTCATTTCCTCAAAACAAAGATCATTTAATTTTTTTATATAAAAATAATTTAAAAAAAGTTATATATTTATTGGTTATACAATTGATATTTATTATTATAACAAGTGCAAAACATATCAATTTGTTAAATTTGTTTTCTAATGAACTTCCGCTTTCAATTTTTTAGTTAAAAATTTGTTTTACATTAAAATTTTGGTTTTAAATTTCTTTTAGTCCATCTTTTGTTAAAAGTTTACAATTCTTATGATAATTTAGAATACTTTGTTTACCTTAGAAGTTTTTCAAAATACTTGGTATTATATAGTATTTTTGTTGGTAAAGTTTCTTAATAACATATAAAAACCATGTAAATTGATGTTTGATAAAGATACTGATTCATTATTATTAAGTAAGACAAACTATTTATTTTATACTTAGTTGATTCTTTAAAAGTTATAACAATTTTTTTATTCGGAACAAAAAAAAACTTGTTAATCATGTTTTATCCAATTATTAAAAAAGATATTTATAGAAATATTATTTAGTTATAAACAAAACATTTTAACAATACAATAAAAATAATTAAAAGTTTTTTTCGTTTTATCTACTATCATAAATTCTTATTTTTTCATATTCAAGTATTAAAAAAATTTTTTTTTGATCTATGAATTATATTTTAATACTTTTTTGATAAAAATTATTTAATTGTTTAATATTAAATGTTTTAATGGAATGATAATTTTATTTAAAATTTCAATGTATTTGAAATAAATTTGACTTTTTCAATTAAATAAAATAAATAGTATCACATTTTAATATGTCATATTAAATTGAAATTGTTTTTAAATGTAATTTTCATAAAAATGCATTTTTTTTATTCAAGTTTCTATAATTTTAATTTACTTTATTTTTTTTAAATAAAAATATTTATAAAGACATTTGTACTTTAAAAAAAAACAATTTTTAATTGAATTAAAAATATAGTGTTTAAATGCCTATCAATATTATTTCATATCCATTATTTCGTCATTTTTATGATATTTACATATAATGTTGATGACATTATAGAAATCTATTTTATTTTTTTCAATCATGAAATTGTTAAATATCATCTACCTAAAAGTAAGAAAAATTATATACAATTTAACAACAATAAATGTATATACATGTTTATTCAGTTAATCACGATACCACAACTGTGCTATTGTGTACAATCTTGACGCACTTTTTTTTTTATTTAATTATCTCTTTTTACAAATTCATTACACTTTAATAACACTTTTTAAAATAATATTTATTTTCTTGAAACATATTACTATTTTCTTTGATGATAGGCTTATTTAAATAGTAAATATAAAGCACCCAAATTATTATTTATGAATGAACAATACAATTATATTATTTTTGAATGAAGTAAAGCTTGTTTCAAAAAACTTTCAATAAAATAGAACGACAATCCTTCTACCATAAATAAAATTATGTACCCTCACAATTAATACACAAATCATGAAATATCTTTTTCTATTTTAATACCCAGTCTTTCATCAAAATCAATCATATATTTCCTTTTTAAAAACAAACTCGTTTGACGTTACTTAATTGTAATTCATCTTTCGCACAAAACGCCAATTATAATTGTCAAAATTTTTAATTGACCACTTATCTATTAAATAATGTTTCCATTATATTATCATTTAATTTTTTCTTTTGTACTTTATATTTGTGGATATGAGCAAACTTGGGAATGTGGGAATGATGATTTTTCAAAACTTTTAAGCGAATCATCTATTGAAGCAAATTGTCCAGAATTAAAATGTATGTTATTATTACCATACAATTTTTTTTAATATCATATTTTAAATAAATATTTAGGGGAGGTAAATGGGTGTTGTATTAATCATGATTCATGTTATGATAAACAACTTGGGAGAAAAAATTGTGATGATACCTTTTGCGATTGCTTATCGCGTGTAACTATTTCTAGTAAAAGGTGCCATGAGGATGATGCTGAAAGTTTTTGCATTTTAGTTAGAGAATTTGGTGAAGCTGCTTATAATGCTTCAGCACCTCATTTACATGTTGAATCTACTACAGCAAAAGTATCATCAATACCTACTACTACTACTTCTACTAGGAAATCTTTCACAAAACACAAATCGTCAGGGAATTTTAATATAAGAAATAATAACACGCAATTACAAAACGGAACCCTTACAACACACCTACCTCCACGTCGACTTTCTAAGAGGCATTTATAATATAAATAATTATTCTTTAACTAATCATTTATAGTTTAAAAAAAAGTTTTATTCTTATAAATGTTATTATAGATAGAAATAAAGTATCTAAAACAAAACAATATTCAACGAACAGATATATAAAAGAGAAAAAAAGTATTATTTAAGCTTAGGTATATCTACTTCATTTTAATAGTTTTCATTTTAGGAGCTCTAGCTTTTGCTTCCCTCTTTTCTTCTGCTTTTTGTAATCTTCTTTGTATTACCGGATCTTCTTCATTCATTATTCTTTCTTTTCTTTCCTTAATTTTGGCATCTTTCTTTAGTTGCGCAGCCTCTTGTCTTTGTTGATGAGTCATTTTTAAAAATTTAGCTTCAACTGCTGCTCTATTTTTATCAACTTTGGATTTCCCTTCTCTTGAAAGTTTTAATTTTTTAACTTTTTCTATTACATTAAAAGCGAAAGACATAATTTCATTAGTGAGTTCAATGTCATTTATTTGATCTATAATGTTAAGTGAAATTGTACATATAACTTCCGCTTCTGGCATTTTAGTGTAAACTTCACCTTCTTGTAAAGCTGGTCCTGTATATTGATCAGAAACATGTATATAATCTATGTATTTTTCATATTTTTTTAAATATTCACACATATTATTATCCATCAAATTTTGAATAACTTCGTTTAATTCTGTAAAAATGGCAAAATTTTTAGATAAACCAAATCTATCAGAATATTTTCTATCAGATGTAAATGTATTTAAATCTTCTGATTCTTTAACTTGTTTTGCAACAGATTTTCTGTTACCAATACAAAATATAATTGGTTCAATTTCTCCTTTAATAAGATCTGTTTTCATTATAACTTTATCATTTTTAGGTCCCATTATATTTTGTATAACTCCAAGTAAATCTTGTCTTTTGATTAATTTAATTTCACACATCATTCCTGTACATCCTAAACGCCCACTACAATATACTAGATAAGAACATTCTGTTTGTTTTATCATAACACCACCAACAGGATCTTCAGACACTCCATCATCACCAACTAAAGCAAACTTTGTTTCTAATAATGGCCTTGTAACTTCAAACCATTTATGGGCAATTGAATTATTTTTTGACATTCCAATAATAAAATTTACAGAATATATAAATAGTAAAACCATCATTAAAATTTCTATTTGATATGTTTTCCAATTTGATTTTAAATGTGTTGGAACATCAGCAAATTTCAATGGTTTTGGAGCATTCGCAGTTTTATCATCAGTATTAAGTTTATCAAGATCTTCTAATTTATTTTCATCATTAATATCAAAATTAGTAGTATCATCTATATGTGTAAAATCATCCTCTAAAAAATCATTAACTAATTCTTTTTCCTTTTTTATACTAGGCATAGGTGTACTTTCCTCAACTACAACTTTTTCTTCAAAATTTTCTTCAAATTCTGCAAATTCATTGTCCTCTAAATTATCATAAACATCAGATAATGTACTTTTGCATAAAAATAGTAGTAATACCAGTAATAATATGAATGAGTATCTCATCTAAAATTGAAAATGTGTTAAAATCAAAACTATTTTATAAAACAGTAGAAATTGAATCATGGTAAAATCAATGATCAAGAAGTACTCGACGAATGTTCATGCTAGTAACAAATAGTACTAAACCATTTGTGAGATGGCAGTGTTACAAACACATTGCAAGATTTCTTTTTTCAGATACTCTATTCGTACTAAGACCTAAGTGTCTTTTCACAATAGTGCAAAATTGGTGTCCTACCAAGATTTTTGAATAAAATATCTTTAACAACTTCTTTTTTACATTTTTTAAAATATACTTTAAAAAAATATTATAAATAACTTTTATTAATAGAAATTAAAAATTTTTTAATAGAAAATATAATGTCAATTTATAAGAAAAATTATTATCAATAGTATAAGAAGAAAAAAAAATGTTTTTAATAATATTATAATTATTAATTTTAAAAAATAATATTTTAATCAAAGAATCTATAAAAAGTTTCTAATTTTAAATGACCAAAAATATAAAAAATTGGCTAATTTTAAAGACATAGTCAAAAAATATAATGTTAAATATTAAAAATTCTACTTTCAAAATTAAAAAATAAAAATTATTACAAACCAAAATTATCTATAAAATTAATTAAAAAAATGAGTTAATAATAAATTTCCTTTTGAGTGACTTAATATAAAATTATTACTACCTGAGATACAAGAATTATGCAGAAAAAAATCAATATAATATTATGATAAGGTAAATGTTGGGACCAAAATTTGAAGAATTTTGAGATCATGAAAATGTACATATAATGAAAATCATAAATTTGACTTAATTGAATAATTGTGATTATTTTATAACTTGTAGTAGCCAAAGAATACCATTAATTGTTTGATTGATTAATGAAAAACAAGAATATTGTTTAATTAAAAAAAAACTAAACATAATTAACATAAGATAACAATTTTAATTAAAGGATTTACTTGATTAATTATTTTTTTATAAAATAAGACGTTAAAACAAATTTTTTTTTAATTTGTCAAAAAAAATTTTTTTTTAATAAAATTGATATTCTTTTAGAATTATATACTTTAAAAAAGTAAAATTAAATTTCTTGACATCATAAAAGTATATGACTAATTGATAAAAGAAAACTTTTTCCAACTTTTTATTATAATAATTATTTGGGTAAGAGGATGAAAAATTTTTATCTTTTATATATTTCAATAATTTTAATAAAAAGAAGCTGTTAAATGTTAAAATATTACCTAAAATATAAAATGTAATCCAGTGATTTAAAATTATATTTTCTTATTTCAATTTTATTAACTTCTTAAAAATTGTATTGACTGTTAATTATATAATTGCAACTACACATAGATAAAACATGAAAAAGAAAAGCAATATAAAATTTTCTTTATTATTTACACACCTGTTTTTACAATTTGATTTTCAAACATTTATGCATTAAAGCTTTCTCTTTAAAAGAACCTATATAAACATATCAAACTATAATAATATTTCTATCAATATATGTTTTTTTTTTTGTTATTTTAATTATCCAATGCTTTTGAAGGCTAATATTATATACGTGTATATATATTTTTTTTCTAATATTTTTTAAAAATAATTATTTAAACATTTATAGATACATGGACGTCATTTAAATTCCCAAATACTTCGTTAGGTTAAAAAAAAAAAGTACAAGGAAAAGATGTGTATCATATTTCTCCTTTTTCAAATTTTAATTTTATAGCTTGTTTTGTTGCTCTTTTACAAATATTTAAATTGCCTAGTTAATGTACAAAAATTTGTGAGATAAATGAAAAGAGGTGTACATTTATTCAAGACTTTTCCTCTATTTTATATTCTTTACTTAAATAATTTTTGATATAAGATGTAGTTAAGTTGCTATTTTAGTGTTAATTGAAATTTTTGATAGGAAATGTTTAGTTTCATGAAAAGTATATATTACGACATAATCTATCTCCGACATGAGTTATACATATTTAGGATTATATTTATGAATATTTCTTGAACGATTTTTTTTTTATTTCATATATGATATATATTTATACGATATTATTATTTGTAATAAATTTTGTAGTAAAACAGTGTTTTTAATTTTACACTATCTATGTACTATTACAAACTATAATATAACATTTTTATAATGAAAATAGTATTGTTTAGTATTATATATTTTTAAGTTTAAAATTATTGGAACATAACAATTTTATTGTCTTTTAATAAATAGAAATATTTAGAAGAGACTTAAGTTTATTTTAGTATTATCTGTTTTTCAAACAAACATAAGTGGTATATACTTAATACTTTTTTCTTAATTATGATTTTTAAAATATATTGTATATTCAATTTATTCTATGAAAATAACTTTTTTTTTTTCATTTTTATTAATTTTACTTACAACATTTATTTTAATTAAACTAATAGGAAAAAGGCTTTTTAAAAGAATATTATTGAAAGAAGAAACTTTTATTATAATTGAAATTAATATGTTTTTAACGTTTTGAAACTTTTTTTTACTATTATATAGTTTAGATATATTATTGAAATTAATACTACTAGATTTTTTGGACAAGTTTAATGTTAGATTGTTCATAGACTTGACAGTTTAAAAATTTATAGTGATTTTTGTTATTTCATTCTTTTTATATGAATCATTTTTTTTATATTCAATGATACTTTAAGGTAAATGTATTTAATAAAATATTATTCTTTCAATTGAAATAACTTTATTATCTCATAACTTGTTTATATTTATTGTATAGAATTTTTATTAAGCTTAACTACATTATATATATTTTTATTAATACATATATTATATAATTAAACTTATTATATTATATTAAAAAAAAAAATTTTTTTTTCTTATTTTACCTTTTATATATATAATATATTAATAAATTGAAATTAACTATTGATTACACATGAATAAAACTTTCTTCTTTTTTTTTTTAAATTTAGAAAAGTTTATTAATAGCCGTGTAAATAATAATATTTATCAGTTACCAATAACAACATTTTATTTCTGTAGTAATATTTTCCTAATTATATATTTCCAGATCAAGTATTATAATGATTAAGTAATATGGATGATTACTAAACATTTTAACAGTGGCAACATTTTATTATAAATGATTAAAATTAAATAAATCTTTTTCTATTAACTAACCTACTTTTGTAGATGTTTGATAAAAGCTTTATATTTTTAATATTCCTCTGTTTGAAGGTTTTATTGTTAGAAATATGGTTTATATATTCTTTTGTAGTATTATTATTGTATATCTAAAATAAAACAGAGGGAGAGGTATATAATAAGATATGAGGTGACACGTTATTATTTATGTTTACTTATCTAAAAGTTAAAAAAAATTTTTTTTTTAATACTTTATCATATAAAATAACAGTGATTTGTTTGCAAAATAGAAGTTAATAATAAGTACTGTTAGTGTGGTAGATTTATTCTCATTACCTTTTTTTATTGATCAAAAATCTACTTTTTTTTTTTGTTATTATACTTTATATATTATTAACACTATATATACATATATATATTTATATATATTTCTTTATCTAATTTATTCGTAAAATCTATTTATCATTATGTCAATATTTTCACCTAAAATTAAAATATATCCTACCATTTTAGCATATCTCGTATAACAAGCTTCTAAAATTAATCACTTTTAAATATATATACATAAAATTATATCATAAATTTCATTACGATATATGTATTAAAACCAAAGAGTCATTTGAACTCGTTTATATTAGTATTTTTGATAAAAACAGTGTCAAGCATTGTAAAAAATTTAGTGTTATATTCTATTTTTTTTAATAGTTATGTTTAACAAAATAATGCTACTAAATCTTTATCATTATATACACCTTTTTATAATGTTACTTTTTTTGTTATATAAAAATTTATAATTTTAAGAAGATTAATTTTTTAAAAGTCAAAAATATAGTTATAAATGACTACTCCAAAGGGTTTTTTTTTTTTTAAAAAAAATATTTTTTTTTATGATATATTTAAAATAAATGAAGGGTAAAGTATATTGTGATAAGTCATAAATTTTGTATTGTTATTAAAATAAAGGGTTATATCTCATGGATATATATGAATAATAATTTTTGATAAACCACATTTGACCGTTTTTGGAATATTTTTAATGTCATTTTAAGTTATACATATATTTATTTATATATATATATATTTATCCTAATTTGAATGTATAATAGTAGTTAAATTTAGCAATATATTTAAACAAAAAAAAAATTTTTTTATTATAAAATGATATTTTTCTTCCACTTTTCATTATACATATATATATATATTTTTTTTGTGGTAATTTATTTAAAATATATTATAATAAACAAATTAAAAAAAAAATAAAAAAAAAAAAAAACTACTATATACATTAGTGTATGTTAAGCACTCACTATTAAAGATATTTTAAAAAGACTAATAACTTAATAGAGTATACATTTTTATTCATAATTTAAGTTAATTTGTACAAAGTATCATTAGACATTTTAAAAGATTTTTATAAAATTGTTTACAATGAAAAGAGTATTTATTAATACAATGTTTAGTGTAATGTTCTAATTTAATGTAGTATAATTATTAATTCTACTAATTGTTATTAATATATTTGTCAATTTTAATAATAATCTAATCATTTAATTTTTTTTTTATTATCTATTTTTCTTAACATGTTAATGAACTTTAATTTTACTATACTTAATTTTTTATTATTTTTTTTAAAATATCCTATTTATATTTATTATATCTTATGTTATAGTTTCTTATTTATTTCTTTTTTTTTTTAAATTATTGATATTATATAACTTAAAATGTTTCAAAATATTAATAATATATATTTGATATTAATATTTGATTAAATTAATGTTAAAATTTTATTAATGAAGAAAATTTAAGGAAAAATTTTTATTTAAATATAATATTTGATATTTATGATAGATAGATATTGTTGACAAAACACCTTTATACTGTAAACAGGTATATATTATTTATATACAATTTTCTAAAACAAGCATAATGAATATTATAGTATTAACAAGTGTATTTCAAAATAAGATTCCTTGATAATAAAATTATAAATGTCTCTTGTCAATGTTATTTAAAGTGCTTGTCTTGTTTAAACTGATAACATACATTTTATGTGGACAAAAAAATTTTTATTCCCATTGATCAACATATACTTTATAAAGATATTTTATTATAAAATGACTGATAAACTTTTTCCTCAAACATATATTTATACATTTTCTCTACCTCAATTACTTTAATAGTACATTTATATGTATATAAATAGTTAAATTGGTATGTACATAAGAATAAATAATATATGACTTTTTCTTACAATACCAAAACGCTTCAAATATCATTAGTGAATAAAAGAGAGTATGATTGTTAAAATATACTGAAATATTATCGTAATAATAATAGTAATTTATGTTTTAATGTTCCATCTTTTTTCATCAATAGAAGAAAAATATTAATTGGTCAGTAAAAGTAACTCATCTCAACGTCATCATTACACATTTATATATATATTTTATCATTCATTTTACCAAATATATTTAATTTTTTTATTTTATTTTAATTTTTAACCATTAATTTTCTTTTAAATTAAAATTACCAATTTTTTTTTAGAACATATATCAAACAAAATATTTCCACTACATTTCATCTTTATTATCAATTTTGTAATCGAGAAATCATCATATAAGAACTTATAGTATTATTGTTTTTCTTTTAAACATTTACCTATTTTATTTTATATTTATTTATTTATCATACCATATCATATCATTATTATAATTCTTTTTATTTCATTAAAAAGAATTTTATTAATAAATTAAAAATAAAAAAATACGGTTTTCCTGAGAGAAGTATGCCTTCTCATTTAATTGGGCCTGTTAAATATGTTCCAAATAATGGTATATTGATAAATAAAGAAGAAAATTGCAAAAATAATAAAAGGGATGAAGTTATTGAAGATGAGTTAGGATTAAATTTTAAAAATTATTCTGTAGAAGAGGATTATGAATTGTTAGATGATTTAGGAAGGTAACAAAAAAAAAATTAATTTTTTTTTTTCTATATTTTATTTATTTTTTAATTTTATTAGTGGACAATTTGCTTTTGTCAAAAAAGTTAGGCATCGGAAGACGGGACAATATTATGCTGCAAAATTTATTAAGAAACGTCGTATAGCAACCTCTAGACGTGGAGTTCCAAGATCTCATATTAAAAGAGAAATTGAAGTTTTAAAATTAGTTGGTGGTCATAAAAATGTTATTCAATTGTATAATGTATATGAGACATCAGATTTAATTATTTTAATTCTTGAATTAATTAATGGTGGTGAATTATTTGATCATGTCTGTGAAAAGGGTGTCTTACCTGAAAATGAAGCAGCAGCATTTATAAAACAAATTTTAGAAGGAATAAAACATTTACATAGTCTTAAAGTATGCCATTTAGATATTAAACCAGAAAATATTATGTTACTAAAGAAAGATGAACCAAATATTAAGTTAATTGATTTTGGATTATCAAGAATTATATTACCTGGATTTCCTGTTAAAGATATGATTGGAACTCCAGAATTTGTCGCTCCAGAAGTAATAAATTACGAGTACCTTTCCTCAGCAACTGATATGTGGGCACTTGGTGTTGTAACATATATTTTATTGAGTAATGGATCCCCATTTTTGGGTGAATCAAGAGAAGAAACTTTTTGTAATATTACAGCAGCAAACTATCATTTAAGTGATCGTTATTTTGGAAAAGTTTCAATGGCTGCAAAAGATTTTATCAAAAATTTATTAGTTATAAATCAGGAAGAAAGAATGACAGCATCTAAAAGTCTTGAACATTCATGGATTCGTGGATATTTTAGTCTTGAAACAGAAAAAGTATTAAAAAGTATGGATAATTTACAAATTACAGATGGAAAAAAATCTTTTATTCCACATGAATATTGGAAAGTAAGTTTTTAAATTTTTTTTTAAAATATCAATAATAAAATTTAATTCTATCCTTAAATAATAAGAAGGTTAAAAAAAAATGATTGATTTTATTGATAAAAGATAAAAATCTTTTTTCTTTTCCCATTAAATATTTCTTTTATAAAATAGTAAATTAAAGCTTTTACAAAGAAAAGACACTTGTAAATTTATTTCTATTTAATTAAGTGTAAAAAAAAAAGATAGATATAAAGTGTTACTAATAAAATTTTTTTTTCAGAAAATCTATTTCAAAATACGCTTCATAAATCGCCTCACAATGAAAGTTAGACGAGAAATAGAGGAAGGTAAAGCATCTGATCTCACAATATCGACGAAATATGATCCAGTAAGTTTAATAAAAATGTTATAATAAAATTATATTTGTTTTAACCATTAAAATGTTTATAAAAATTTTTTTTTTTTTACTATACTATTAGTAATTTAAAATTTATTGGTAGGGAATTATTTTGATTAATAATTTAAATATACAACAAAGATAATTATTTCATATATAATAGTGATAACAGTTTAGTTTATTCCATTGTCTAAGTGTTATAATCACTGTTTGTGAAAAAGATATTTAAACTTTAAGATCTTTATTTTATTTTATGGAATGATATAGTGAGTAATTTGGTATTGATATATTATATAAATGGTATTGTTTTAATATTTTCAACATATTTAAAATTATTGTTTCACAATTACTTGTCTCTTTAAATTACAATTTATGAAAAAGAAATATAGGTGTATTTATTATATTATAATTCATTTTCATTTTAAAACTACACAATTTTATTTTGATAATTGCTTGGAATCACAATATACTATGATATATTATAAATATTATTTAGTAAAAAGAAAATTTATTTTATCTTGTCCCAAATATAAAATAAAATATATTTATTTTTACTTTACATGTATGTTACAGTTTTATAAAAATAGGAATAACATTTAAAAACAAGACATATTAACTATTACCTAACTTTATTTTTATTTTACTTATCTCTTTTTTTTTTTTGTACATTTACCTCAAGTATTCATATTTGTTTTAAAAAGGGACTGACTAATGACTTTTCTACAAATATTTTTCGTTGCTGGTTTTATCATATTACAATTGTTATCTATGATATTGCAAGATTTTGAAGAATGTATAACTTTGATAAACTTTTAATTATACATCTTTTATTTATTATATTTATCAATATTAATTTTACTAAAGATTTTATTTAATTGATTTAAATTTTTTAGTTTTTAAACAATTTTATTTTATATTGTAAAATTTTTGTAATATATTTTTATCATTATTTGACCTTTCTATAACTATATAGACATATATATATAATATACATACTTGAAACAAATTGAACAAAATTAATATAAAATGTTTAAAAATCATTTTAAAAATAAGTGTATTTTTTTTTTCTTAAACCAGATTCTTTTAATACATTATTATTAAAAGACTACTTGTAAAGAAAATATGTATTTTTATCTTATTTCGTAAATATTATACCAGAAAAATGTATGATCGAAAGATTTATAGATTTTTAGGCATAAGAAAAAGACAAAAAAACCTGATATATACACTATAAACGGTTATTAATTGTAAAAACAAAAATTGATTGAAAGTTTTATTAATTAATATTTTTATCATCTTCTTCAGCTTTAATTATTTATTACTAGTAAAATAATGTCGTTACACCTGTTTACTTTATAACTAAAAATTTACTACAACTAGCCTTTTCAAGGATTATTATTATTTTTTTTTATTAATATTTTTGTTAATATTTTTATCCATAATATATTATATTACTTTCCAAGAGATATTTTATATATAAAGTTTTTGATCATTATAGTAAATAACTTTTTTTTTAAAATATAGCTATTATTATATATGTCATTTTGACATACAAAAAAAAATATGGTAAGAAGAATTATAAAATACATACTTTTAAATGTTACATTTTTTTTTTTTGAAAATGACAAATTTTCTTTTAAATTTATATATATATATATATTTGTTAGATGTTTATTTATATTTGATATTAAAGATTATTTTATTAATTATTATTTTAGTATTACCAAAATGTTTACAGTGACAGAACGATTAAACTTCAATTATTGATGTTAATATATTGTTTTTGATCGTTTTCATTTAGTAAATGGTAATGAAGTATAAAAATATATTCTTTAAAAATTATTTTACTTTAAAATTTTAAAAAGAATCGGAATATTTAGAATAGTTAGAAATTTTTACACATAATTTACTTAAAACCATCTTTTGCTATTTTCTTTCTTTTTCATAATACATATAAATATATATTTAAAATATATATTTATAAACATAAATCTAAATCTGCCACATCACATTCTATTAAACTATATTTTTCGATTAATTATCACAACTCATTCCAATTTTCACATCTTACCAAAATTAATTTTCTTTATTTAAAGTACATAATTACAAAATATTTTATCAATCTCTATCTACCAGTTTTTAAAAGCCCATATTTACGATCAAAATTTTTGTGTATTGTCTTTCATTTAACTTTTTGGATTATTTTTATATAATATAACGTTAAAAATATTTAAACAATATGTTAATTATTTCCTTCTCCAAAGGATAATAATAGTGAACATTCAAATATATTTTTCTACCCAATAACACATTTAAATCATTCCAGTTATATTATATTCAAATTTATTCGTAAAAAAAAATCATATGCTTAAGCTCCCAAAAATTTCTAAAACATTTACAATAACGATGTGTCATCATGTATTAATCACTTATAAATATAACATCAAATTTTTGTGTACTTTATATTTTTTTTTTATATATATATTTTAAAAAAAAATTTTTAGAATCTACATTTTAATAAAATAAATTTGTATCTTTTTCAACTTATTATTTTTACTATCAAAACACTACCTTTCTAAATTTTATTTAATTTTATGATAGTGTACTCATAACAAATGTTTCTTCATTAATCATTAAATAAAATTTTTAATTTATCTTTAATATCTTTTATATACTAAATAACTAATTTTATAGTCTTAGTTTTATTATTATTAAATCTATACTTCAAAAATTAAATTTACTAAAATTAGTTTATATTTTTATTTTATTTTTCTTTTATGATTTTAAAACAATAATATCATATTATAGTATTTTGCTATAACTTCCTATGGAAGAACAGGTAAGGGATTTTTTTATTTTTATTTTTTTACATTATATTTTTATATAAATGTCATTACATTAAAAATGTTTTAAAAAATAAAAAAAATTTATTATTACTGTTTGGTAAACAAGAGTTTTATTAATTTAACTTTTTAATATATATATATATGTATAGAAAAAAAAAATTTAAGAATAATAGTAATTATTTGAAGTTAATTTTATAAATTTAAAAAATAGGGCAACATTAAAATTTTATTTTTATTATTGTAAATAGATTATAATAAATGTTTGTTTGTTTTTTTTAGGAAGAATATGTGATAAGTGCTGTTTTAGTGGCATGTGAAGAAGGAAATTTAGTTGGGTTGGAGCAATTAGCAATAAGACATGAAGTTAATTTAAATGTAGCAAATAAACTTGGTGAAACTTCTATGCATGTTGCATCTGGAACTGGAAATGATAAAGTTGTTATGTATTTACGTAGTCAGAATGTTCCTGTTGATGTTAAAGATCGTAGAGGTGATACTCCATTAATTTGGGCTGCAAGAAATGGTCATAATAATGTAATAAGAATTCTTTGTAAAGATAAAAATGTAAATATTAATCATGTTAACAAAGTATGTTTTTTTTAATATTGTTATCATTTTTTTTTTTAAATCTAATTTTTATTTATCTTTTTAGTCAGGTGAAACAGCTTTGCACGTAGCAACTAGGTATAGTCAATTTGCCTCTGTACAAACACTCTTAGAAAATGGAGCAAATCCAAATATTCAAGATGAACATGGTGAATCTTCTCTTCATATTGCATCATGGCATGGTTATTCAAATTGTTTAGATATTCTTTGTAAATATAATCCAAATCTGAAATTAACTAATCAGGTAAAATAAGTTACTAATTTGTTTTTGCTTGTTAATTAACAAATGCTTGATCCTATTTTCCTAAAAATTATAATAATATACTTTTTGTTTTCTTATTTATTTTTAATGTTATATATTGGTAAATAATGTTTTCAATATGTGAATTATTATTATATAAATGTATTCTTTCATCCGTTAAAATGCAATTTTAATTCTGTCAGTCTATTTTTAATGATTATTTTTATTAAAATAATCCAAATTTTATATATGTTTTTTTTATATAATATATTACATATACATATTTTAAATTAAAAAAAATAATAATATATATATCTTATTTATAAAGGCTTTTTTTCTTTGACGTGTTAACACTTCATTAATCTTCCAATTAAAGCTTTTTTCAAAATATTGACCTAAAATGCATTTTAAATTATCTTTTCAATCATTTATAACTTATATCATCTCTTGTTCTCTCCATGAAAAATGTACTTATTTTTATACTATTTCCAATTATTAATGCCTGTCCTCTAAAAGTTATTATTACCCACTACCACAATATATTTTTATTAATTTTCTTTCAATATAAAAGCATACTACAATATATACATATGTATTCAGGTAATCATATCTAAATAAAACTTTTACACAACATATAAAATTTATTGAATAGTAGTAAGGCTTTTGTCAATGAATTATACATTTTGTTGCCATAGTCACGCCTTTTTTAGAGCTATCATTAGAAATATTGCCAACCAATATATATATATATATGTATTTGATATTAATAACCGTAAAAATATACATTATTATTAGTCTATATATTTATTTTTCAATATATATATATAAATTTTTTTTAAAATATATTTATAGTTTTCATATAAGTGAATGAATTAAAAATTAAAACTATAATATTGTTATATACATTATATTTGTGTATTTTATAAAATATACTTATATATAACTTTATATTATTTTTTTTTTTGATAAAAATTATGTCAACTAACTTTGTTTGTCTTGAAAATTTAAAAACAGATAATATACCAGATTCAAGATCTTCCTCAATATCAACAATACACTTATCAGATGATGAGGGATGTAAAACACCAACTAATTTTAATGATGATATTTTTGAGCCATCATCTACTGATAAAGAAAGTTCAACTTACTCTAGTGATAGGTCACAAGTGACAAATTATGAAGGAAGTTATAGGGAAAATTTAGGAAGTACAATACCACCACCAGCATCTATTATTAGTGATTATTTAGGAAATCCAAGAAATGTAGCATCGACTAATTTTTCTACACTTATTAATAATATAACTACATCATTAAATTCTAATCTTTCTACTGATGCTCCACCTACATATGAATTTAGGCAAAAAAATCCATACTTATTAAATAATGATAAATATTTATCAAATAATAATAATTCTGATGAATGTTCATTATTAAAATATACAAGTTTTCCTTTATGTTACTCACCAGCTGTTATACCACAATTAAATTTATCATCTATTGTTAAACCATCAGAAGTATTAGATACACTTACCTCAAATGAAGGAATAAAAAATGATAAAATAGTTAAAGGAAATTTTAATTCTAAAAAAATTGCATGGCCAGAGGATGAAAAGAATAAATATCCCTCTACAGCTCGTGATTTATCTTTTTCATATTATTATAACAATGAAGAGAATAATAGTGATAGTATTTTTGTAAAAATTGTCCCAAAATTAGGTCCTTTAAAAGAAAAAGATGAAGAAGTGCCATCTTTTGATGAAGATGACTTTGATATAAGTAATATTCCCACTGCTATCATAAAAAGTAGGAGTGCTCCAACAACACAAAGAGTTAAAATAACAAGAAGAGCTCCCTGTGCCATCGCTTATCCTAATACCTCTGCATTTATTGGTATTGTTACAAATATGGAAAGTGGTGGTGATTGGGAGCACGATTTATATGAAGGTTGTTGTACGGTATGTTCTTAATAATTTATATTATTATTAATATTATTATAATAAAAAAAAAATATGTATATGTATTTGTATTTGTATCTTTTTTTTTTTTTTTACTCGTACTATATAATGTAAATTATGTTTAAAAAAAAAAAAGTTAAATTTGTACTGTTGTTTGATGGGATAAATTTAACTATTTATCTTTTTTGTCATATCTTATTTCTTTCAAAATTTTATTAACCATTCTTAGCATGCTATCAAATTTTTAGTTAAAACAAAAAGGCAAAATATTTTATATGTTGCTTTATATATTATTTATGTTAAACAAATTGTAATAAAAAATTTGTTTTTTTTATTTTAGGATGATGAAACTGCATTACATTGTGCTGCTGCAAGAGGACATTTGGAATGTGTTCAATCTTTATTAGATTGTGGAGCCCCTGTTGATGGAAGAGATCAAGTAAGTATTAATAATAATTTACATATGTATATTTAATTTTTTTTTATTTTATTATTAATATATGAACAAATAATATATTATATATATATAATAAGTATCAATATTATTTTTATAACTAAAAATTATAATACTAATATTTTTTTTTTTTTATAGACTGGTCAAACAGCACTACATTTAGCCCTACGACGATCACACATAGATATTGCTTTACTGTTAATTACCAAGGGTTGTAATTTAGATATACAAGACGAGGTAACTTTTACAACAAATTTACAAATAGATTTATTATACATTTTTATTTTAACCTAAATTTTATTATCTTCTTTATTTTATTTTAAATATATATTCTTAATTTAAAAAGGAAAAGTTAAATAGAGAAAGACACTCAAAATTTATTGTTTAATCTTTTAATTATATATAACATTAAACTAATCTTTTCTTTGTAGAACGGTGATTCTCCTCTTCACGTTGCCTGTCGATTAGGTTTAATTAGTGCTGTTCAAACTCTATGTCATATTGGAGCTTCTGTTGATTTAAGAAATATTGTAAGTTATTATTTTAATAACATTTATTTAACATGTTTTAAAATAATTTATCATTTTATAATATTTTAACTATAATTATTTTTTAGCATTCATTAACTCCACTTCATATAGCAGCAAAAGAAGGAGATATTGAAATTATTAGATGCCTAATTTTAGCAGGAGCTGATGTTAATTGTCTTACAAAGGTATGTTTTAATTATATTTAAAAAAAAAAAACTTATTACATTTATTTATTCATTAAGTATTTATATTATACTTTTTTTTTTAACTATTACATAAAATAATTATATGATTCACATTCACCCATACAAAACAAGAAATATAAAAATAAAAAATTCCAAATATGCGCAGGTTATTTAATTTTTAAACAAAGTATATATCTTTGTTACATTTGTCTTTGTTAAATCATCCCCATATACTCATCTAATATTTGATTCAATATTTGTAAATACATATATATATATATATGGATATTAATATATATAATATAAAAAAAGAAAGAATTGCGTCAATTTGTTTAAATAAACGGAATCTTTCCTTAACAAAATCAATTTTATCATTATATTAAATATCTCTTTATTATTACTTTACTATTTGATTATTATTATTATTATTTATAAAAAAAAAATTTTTTTTAATTGCTTAATTTGATACATAAAATAATAATTTTAATATATTATAGTTATTATTATTATTAGAAGTTTATTTAATATCATCTCTTTATTGTTAAAAAGTGTGAATAAAAATATCATTTATTTGTATAAATATAATAAAATTTTTTAATAATATAATAAAAAATATAATTTATTTTATTATAATTTTTTTTTTATAATTATAGAACGGTGAGACAGCTGAAAGTATTGCATTATTACAGGATAATTTACCTATAAGCAGTTTGTTAGCAAAAATGAAATCTGTAAGTTTTTATTTGATTAATATATACATATATTGATCTTTTTTAATTTTATAGACATCTAATAAAAATTTATACATTGATCAATTAATTCCCCATGAAGGATCATTAAAACGTATAAAATTAAAATTATTTGGTCATTCAGGATCTGGTAAAACAAAATTAATATCAGCTTGGAGTAATTCTGGTGTAATTAATCAATTTCTTGGTGCTGTATCAAAAAAATTTTCTGATAATATATCATTATCACCACATTCATCAAATTCAACATCAACTTCTATTGGTGCTATCTCATTTAATTCAAGTGAAGAAGGATATCATAGTTGTGCATCATCAACATCCTCCTCCATGTCTGAAGCATTACATAATAATAATTTTCAAAAATGTCAAGATTCAACAAATATTAATGGTAGTAATAGTAATAATGTTAATAATAATAATACCTCACCTGTTTATTTTAATCAACCAGCTCATCCTAATTATACAAGAGGTATTGATGTACAAAATGTAAATATTAATGGTGCTGGAGAATTTTCTATTTGGGAATTTGGTGGTTATGAACCATATCATATAGCATATGATCATTTTGTTGGTAATACTGATTGTATACATGCTGTTATATTTAATTCACAAGATCCAACTGAAATACAATATAAACAAGTTCTTTATTGGATGAATTTTTTAAAAGGACGTGTCACACCATCTGAACCAATTGGACATTGTGGTATTGTTAGTAGGAGAAGTAAAGTTGTTATTGTTGGTACAAATGCCTCCAATTCACAATTTACAAAAAAAAATAGTAATGGTGAATATATGTCATCTGATCTTGATGCTATGTTAAAAACTGTTAGATTAAGATTTGAGACACATTTTGATATTCATGAATCAATAATTCTTTTAGATTCTAATAATAATAATTGTTCTGGTATGAGGGCATTAAAAAATTATCTTCGTACATCAAGAGAATTTATATTAAATCGTCTTCAAAGACCATTATCATTATTAGATACATGTCTATCACATTTAACAACAATGCGTAAACATTATGAAAATTTCCCTGTAATAAGTTGGCCTCATTTTACAGCAATTATTAGAAATGAATTAAATCCTTTAGCATCTGATTCACATAGTCGTCAATTAATTCAACAATTACAATTAATAGGAGAAGTTGTTTATTTAAGAGATGAATCTACAGAATTAGATTATGTTGTTCTAAATCCAGAATGGTTAGGAACACATATAATTGGTATGTTATTATCTGCTGAATATTTAGGAAAATGTAGACAAACAGGAATTTATTCTATAGATGATTTTGCACCTTTATATCCTGAAATTGGTGATATTAATGATTTGTTACATATTCTTGATACCTTACAATTATGTTCACCAACAGAAGGAAATAATCCAGAATCTGAATTTGAATTTCCAGCATTTATATTAAAAGAAACACCAAAAGATTGTTGGAAAAATGATAAAAAAAATTATGTATATGGTGGAATGAAAATTTTACCTATGAGAGGAATGGAAAGATCTTTACAAAGTACATTTCCTCGTATTCAGACAGCTTTACGAAGATCTATGCATGATTTTCAAGATCCAATGGATGCTGATTTAACACAATGGACATCATGTTCAAAGTTATGTTCTGGTGCAATGGAATCATTAATTAGATTAAAAGGTGATGCTGTTGAAATATTGGTACGTGGACCATCTGAAATGGCAGCATCATGTTTTTATTTTATGGAAGATATTGCAAATATGGTTGAACATACAGCATCAGAAGTGGCACCTGGTATCTCTTTAGAAAGGCATTTCTTTTCACCAAAACATTTAAAAGATCATCGTCCTAATCCAGCTATCTTTCCTCCTGAAGTTATAATGGCTATGCAACAAAAAGAACAAATGGTAATAAAAAATAGTGATGATGAGGAGGAAAACTTTATTGATGTTGTATGTTTTGGTTCAAGAGAAGTTGCTTCTGTCTTGACATTAGGTATTGATGTAGGAGTTGCACAATTACAAATGGCATCAAGATGTGAATTGGCAGCATTACTTGATCCAAGTGATGCTATGGGTAGAGATTGGAGTATATTAGCTGTTAAATTAAATTTAACAGATCAATTACCAGAAGTTGATTCAACAGGACAATCATTATCACGTACTGATCAATTATTAGCTGAATGGGCATTACAATGTCCGGAGAATGCTACAGTTGGCCAGTTATGTTCAATATTAGAAGAATTAGGAAGAAAAGATGCTAAAGATGCATTATATAGAACAGTACCATTATATATATTTGCTCCATTAGAAGATGGTACTGGTATTGGTATGGAAACATTAATTGAAGGAGATTGTAATGATTCTGGTGTATATCCACATGTAAATGTATAAATTTTTGAATATCTCTTCTACTTTTTTGTTTTTCAACTAATTCTCATTTGATAATGACTGTTAAAATAATCAGGAAAAAAGCCATATTTACATCAAGATATTACTTAAAATTTTGCACTTTTAAAGGGTTTTATAAAGTTCTAAATTTATATATATATATACATATTTATATATTTTAAAGATATATATTTTTTATATAATTTGTTTATTTTCTAATTACGAAGTATTTTTACATGATTCTAAATAAAATAATATATATTTTTTTTAATATGAAGTATGACTGTTTTTGAAAAATTAATTAATCGTTTAATATAAGATAACACATAAAGAAATAATTAAACGAAAGAAGATTAGAAAATCAAGTTCATTGTCAAAAATATCATAAAATAATAAATTAAACAAAGTAAAATGTATGAAATAAATAATTTAATTTCTTAAAAATGAATGATATATGTCAAACGCCTTGAAGTTAATTATATTTTCAATAACTTATTTTTATCATAAAAAGGTATAAAATAAAAAAAATAAATAAATAAAACCAATTAGTAGGTTAATAAACCATCATATAATAGCTTTTTTTTTTATAAAAATCCCCTTATTTTGTAATAAGAGTTGTCTATTATAAAAATTGTATGAAACTATTTTTATATATATTATTTTTTTTTAAACAATAATCTAATCTAATAAATACATCATTTTAAAATATTTGTAACTTAAAACTTATCAAATAAAAACTTAAAAAGTGGTTCCATTCACTTACATAATTTTTCCCTAGTATAAAAAGGAAAATGTCATTGAACATGATTTTCAATTTTACTAAAAATTATACTTCTTTTTAGCTTTATTTATGTTTGAATAAACATTGTTATTAATAATAATTTCTATCTATTATTATTATTAATTTTTTATATATATATATATATATTTTACTTTAATATTATTAATTTTTTTTAATATAATACAAATAAATATTTCTAATTTTTAGTAAAAACTTTATATAAATATTTTCTAACTTATTTTTATATTTATTTTTCTGTTTTGTTAACTATTTAAAGAACAATACTTGTCATGTATAAATATTTCATATAAACCTAATTTTTATGACAAAATCTTTCTTTGTATCTACCTATCAAAACACAATAATGTACTGGCATTTAATCCTTTCATTTAACATCCACAATAAAAGTTATTCTCTTTTTTTTTTATTTAAAAACTTGTATTTCTTTTTATAAAAAAACATTTAAAGATACAAATAGCTTTTTGTAGAATTGAAGAGTTAATAATATTTTTGTTTTAAACAAAAAAAATATACGTGATTTCTCTTGGAAATTATATTTTATAAATGGATTTATAGAATATTATCCAATTATATATATTACTATTATGATTAATATTTAATTATTTCTATTTTCAGTTTTTACCAAAAAAAAAATAAAGTTTGCCATTTTATATTTTGTATAATTATACAGTATTATCCTAAAAAATTAATAATGATTAACAGGTATACATTAATAATTTTGGGAATTTCATTATTATGTTGTATTAAATGTCATGTTTCATTAATATATCCTCCATCTAGATATCCTCCATTTGACTTTTTAGATACAAAAAGAACGATAGGAGCATGTGGTGTTGGAAGGAATAATAAACGTAAGATAATAATTAAATAATATAAATTTATTTATAATTTAATAAAAACATTACTTTATTTTAGCAAATTATACAACATTTTTAACTAAAACTAGTTATGACATATATTGGAATATGCCATTAATTCATAAAGGTGGTTTTCGTATAAGTTTAATTGATCAAAAAGGAAATCTTCAGGAAGAATTAACACCATTAAAAGGAAGTTTTTATACAGATCCATCAAATGAAACAATAACATCATACAAAGTTAAATTTAGTAATACATGTCTTAATTGTACAATCGTATTGGAGAAAGAACAAAAAGAATGGGCTGATTCTGGAATATTTCATTCATGTTCTGATGTTCAAATTATTGATATAAATAAAGAAAATGAGGATAATATTAATGATGTTAAATGTTCAGGACATGGAATATTTAATGGTATCTCATGTTCATGTGATGCATTATATACTGGAAGTAGATGTCAATTTAAAAGTTTATGTACAAAAGATAATGATTGTAAAAATGGTGGAAAATGTATATCAATGAAAAATAATCCAACTGAAAAAAATTGTTATTGTAAATTTGGATTTTTTGGTAATAAATGTGAAAAAAAATTTATTCCAACAGCAGCAGATTCAAATTGTTTTAATTATCATTATATTTTAAGTCAAGATAAAATGAGATTTCAAAAATATGGACTTTTTAATACACCTTGTTACAAAAGTTATAAATTAAATGATAATGATATTGTATACTTTAGAGTAATTAATGAAGAAATGGAAATTATTTTAGATTATAAAACAACATCATGGTTATCACTTGGTTGGAGACCCCTTGAATTAGATTCTAGTTGTAGATTGTTTCCCGAAGTTATAGGTACTGATAATCAAAATGAAGGATTTTGTAAGTTTATAGATTAATATTATAAAATTATTTTCATACGCACATAATTATAATTAATAATAACTTTTTTTTTTTATAAATAACAAAGATTAAATTTTAAATTTTTATTAACATGGATTAATTTTTTAGTAAAAAGTGCCCTCGACTCCCCATTACATCCAATGGACTGCAATGACATAATATTTGCTGCAGTTAATAAAGATTATTTAAGGATTGGTGACATGTATTCTAGGGATAGATCTACACCATTACTTGATAATGTCTTAGATGGTGAAGATTCATTATCTGCTGCTTATGGTGCAGAGATTAAGGATATTAACAGAACAGTAATCATGTTTCGTAGAAATATAAGAGGTATTTAAATTAATACTATTTAATAATTTATTTATTTCTCTTTTTTATTATTATTATTTTAGAAATTGAACCAACAGATATGCCATTAGGTCCAGGAAAGATTAATTTTATATGGGCAAAAGGATATGATTTTGAAGAAGATGATAATTCTAATGAAAATGATAAAAAATTTTATGAAAAAGATTCTTTCAAATATCATGGTCCAAAAAATCGTGGAACAGCTACTTTTGAAATGATAAGTAAAGAAAGTATGCCAAACATTGGAAGATTAATCTATATACCTGAATTAAATCAAAGTGTTGTAAAAATTAATCCAAAAGTTGATGACGTATCATTGAAGAATAACGGTGGGGTGGATATAAATAATACTAATAAAGATTTATTAAAAAATAATGATGACGAAGAAAGTAAAACTATTTTAATTAAGAAAACTGACATATTTTCAAAAGATAAAAATATAAAAAATACTTCTTTAAGTAGTAATGAAGATATTTTTGTAAAAAGTAATGACATGCTTAATGTTGACACAAAAAAAGATAAAAAAACTTCTAAGAAGATAACAAATACGTCAGATGAGGAAATTAACAATTTTGATGAGTTAGAAAATGAGTCAAGTGATACTTCTGAAAGTAATGAAAGATCAGAAGTTACACTTAAAAATAATAAAACTAATGACGACAAGGATTTAAAAATTATGACAACAACTAATATTCCGGTATTTAGTAAAAATAAAACACTTTTAATTAAATCCTTGTCAAATGAATCATTAGAGACCTTGGAATCAGAAGAGGATATAAAAAGTAATAACAATAATGAAAAAGAAGCAAAAAATTTGGATACTTCAAGTGAAACAGTTATCATGATTTATTCTAAGAATAATAAAACAAAAAATATAACAAATACAACACCTTCTACTATTCAATTAAATACTAATGATACTGAAAGTAAAATTAATAGTATAAAAGATTATGAAGATAATAATGATACATCCGATGATACATCATTAACATTAGATGAAAATGAAATAAATTCTAAAAAAGCTACAACTGTAACAACAAAGAAAATTATAGATAATAATATTGATAATAAAAATTCTGTTTGGTTAAATTCTGATAACAATTCTCCATCATCAGGTGAATCATTTCCAGTGGTCGATGATGCTTCAAACATTAAAAATATAGACTATGGTGATGTTTCTTCTTCCTCATTACAATATAGTATGTATACTTTGATATATTTAACATTTTTATTTTACTTATTATTTTTTACCATACCATATTAAATTTTTTTCATATATTTCTCATAAAAATAAAATTATAAAATATTTTTTCAAAGTTTAATAACGAGAATATAACATTAATATTATTAATTCATTTTATACAATTTAATTATTTTAAATGAAAATAAATATTGAAGAAAATTAAAATACTTTATTCACTATCTTGAAAAATTATATATACCATAATTTTTTTTGTAAGAGTAAAAAAAAATATGAATTAAATGTATCACAAATATTTTTTTTATTATTTTTTTTATCTTAAAATTAAACATTTTTTTTTCTATCTCCAGCTAAGAATAATAGGACAACATTAATTTGAACTATACCATCAAATACAAAAATATAATACTGCTTCATTAATCAGAAAGTAATATGTTTTTTATTGTTAAAGTTATTTAAAGATATTCTATTTAATACAAAGTACCACATGATCGATGTGGTTCCATATTTAATGCTTGGAAAGCATCATTAATATCATTAAAACGTTCTCTTCTGAGGTATCCAATTTGAACCATTGTCTGAAATTTTCTACCTGCCTCTCGACCACAGATATCGATTACAGAACTTCTAAGACATTTACCTAATTGAATAAACATACGGCATTTTGATCCTTCTAATGTTGAGATTGTCTTCATTGTTGATGTTAATAAAATTTCTATTTCACGTTTTATTTTAATACGTTCATCTAATTCATTTGACTTCTCAAGAATACTATTATATCTATCAATTTCAGTAATTGTTGTTGCAAACAAATTTAATATTTTATGATCAACATCATATTTTGTCATATTATATATTTTCAATGACTATAAAAAAATATTTATTATTAGTAAAAATATTCTTATTTTATTAGAAAAAAAAAACTTACTGTTACACATTGTCTACCATATTCTTTTGCATTCATTCCAATACAATGATAATCAGTCAAATCATCCCCATTATTTGGACATTCCTCATCAAGCATCAATTTAGCAAAACCACCACTATTTCTAATAACATCTATCTTCTCTGATGTTATATGTTTATTACTATTAAAGAAACTATCAACACATTGAAAGTCAATTTCATTTATTAAACATTGTCGTTGAAGTATTTTTTTCATTCCTTCAATAGGTGTTGTCAAGAAACTAATAGTTGCATCATCTAAACTCATAAGATCTAATGTCTTAGAGTGACGATAATGACTCTCTGAAGATGGATGATCATCAATTTCAGAGGTAGCAACAGATTTCAAAAATTTAATATACTCCTCATCATAACCAATCTTCTGACTATACTCATGACATTTATTAAAAAATTGACTTATAACATTTGATTCCTCCTCTGAATTAGGAGCAATATTTTTTTGTTTAACAAAATTTTCCAAAGAAAATCGTTCTTGAATAAGATGAGAAAAAAAAATAATTTTAAAATATTATAATAATTAATATTTACAAAAACTTACGACTACTACCAAGATTTCTGGCACTTTCTATCAATTCGATAGGTGCATTTGGATAAACAAAATTGGTTCCATTTAAAAGTGGTGTACAAAAAAGAATAATAAAGAATAAATTTTTAGTGAATATGACAAAAGAAATCATTCTGGTTAAAAAAAAATATTAAATTAAATAATTAAAATATTATTATTATTATTTTTAAGAAAAATAAAAGGGAAATAAAAACATTAAAGCGTTTCAAATAACTATCATTTTTTTCTTAAATATAATATTCTAGTTTCGTTATCAATAAAAAATAAGTTTGTTATTACTAGTAATGTTTTTTTTTTATCAAAACTATTTAGTCATAAAAGAAAATGTTTTAGCTAAGAATAATTTTTGATCATCAAAGTTGACTGAAAGTCTTGAAACTATGGAATAAAATAAACATAAATGTAAAAAAAATTAATATAAAAATATTAAATACATTTTTATCGTGTTTATAATAGAGTAAGACATATTTTATAATTAAAACATACTTATAGAAATATGGAATATGATATCATGTGAATAAAGTTAATGATACCTTGAAAATAATTATAAAGGGAGAAATTAATAAAGATTGGTCTTTTTTAAAATCATGTTATTAGATGGTAAACCAAGAAAAGAGACATTATTTTATTAATGTAAATATTAATTTTAAAAAGCTATATAATGAAAATAATTTTATTTTATAAGGTGTCTATTAATATAAAGCTTGAAATTAAAACATCATGATAACATTATAACTTTTACTAAATATTTTAACCATCTTTAAAATACATATATACATATATATATATATATACTTATAAGACAAAATTTCTAAAAAATGTAATAATAAAAATCACATTAAAAAATTAAAATGTCGTACTGTAACTAATCTTTAGAATTAAAAAGAAAAATTAAATAATAAAAAAAGATTAAAAAGTATTAAAATTTTCCAATAATATAAACTATATTTATTATCAGTTAATGTCTAAACAATACTACAAAAATGTGATCATTACCTTAATAGCGTGGGTTGAAATTTAACATAATGTATTTTATCGTGACTAAAAAGGTAAAAAACAATATCAAAAAAAAATATATATTATATAATATATGATTATATTGGAGGAATTTTAAGATAAATATCATGTCTACCATCCATAACAAGGAATAATCGTCTTTTTTTTTTATTTTCAATACAATAGAATAGAAAATAAAATTTATTAGTTGTTATTGTGAAAAAATATATATTAAAATCATATTGGCTAATGAAAAAAATATACAATAATTTTGAAAAGACAATAATTAAATAATAAATGAAAAGTCAAAAGTTAAAAAAAAGAAATTTTTTTTATTTAAATATAATTTCTTTCTATATTTAGATAGAAATATTTTAATTATATATTTTATTTAACAATAAGAGAAATAAAAAATTAGACAATTTTAATAAGCTTCTGTTCTTTGTAATATGATTTTTTTAAATATACCTGTGATTTTTCATTATAATAATTATTTTTTAATAAAAAAAATTATTTTTTTTCATTTAAAAATAATAATAATAATCAGAAGGATAATAGATATTATTATTATCTAACATTAATTTTAGATTAGAAAAGCGTTAAAAAATTTAATGAAACTATTTTTAATACACTATTTAAATATTATATTAGAATGATTAAGATGTTTAAATAACATCAAAATTAGTTAATATAACTTTTATCAACTGACCAGTAGTACTATATTAAAAAGATAATAAGTTGACGCAATTTTTTATTGGTAATTTAATTCGTAATTTTATACGCATCCATCTTAGTATCATAAATTTAGTTGATAATTGATGTCAGGTGTATGTTTATTTAGAGAAAAAAAAAAGAAAAAAGTTATTAATAGAAACATTATTATAACATTTTAATAGAAATATGAAAAATTTTATTTTTACATAAATATTTTTGCTACCATATATATAAATAAAAAATTTGGCCTTCACTATACAAGTACAATTCTAAGAATTTTTTTTACATTTATTTATATATAATAAATTTCTAATAATAAAAATTACCATCCATGAGGAGGATAAAAAAAAAAACAACATTTTTATTTTTAGAAAAAATTTTTTATAGATAAAGTATTATTTTATTTCTATACATCTTTTTTATAGTTTTTAATTAAAACTTTTTTTTTATTCTCTTTTTTTAAAAAAAAAAAAAGATTGTATGTGTTAAAAAATTACGTAGAAAAAAAATAATTACATGTTTTTGGTTTAACCTTAAAAAAATTATTTTTGTCAAGGTTTTTTTTACAACAGTAGCTTAAGGATATTTTAATAATAAAAAAAATGAAAACGAATTAATAACTTTATTTTTTTTTATATATACATATAAAATATTTGATACTAAAATATTTAATTACTGTTGTTAAAAATAATTCATATATATATATATAAATAAAAGTTATAATTATAATTTTTTACAAAATTCAAAAGCAAAAGTTGCTAAAGAATACTTTTTCTTGATAAACAGAAAAAAAAATATAATTTATGGATAAAATAATTAAAAATAAAATGATATCAATGTAAAATTATTATTAGGTTTGTTATTCAAATTATTTTTAAAAAAAATTATTTTAAAGATAAATATTCATGAAATAAAGTATAATTTTTTTTTTTTAAAAAGCATTTTGAGTAGTTGTTTATTAATCCGTTAGCATTTAATTATCATATAATAATTCTAGCAAAGGTAATCTACATATATAATTATTTTACTCCATTATCTAAAAAAAAAAACTTTTTAACATAATTATTTGAACTCTTTTAAATTTTTGATAAACAAAGTTTTTATAAAAATTAAAAAACGTTTTTATTTTAATGTGAATACTCATCTCTTTATACATATTATTATTAAAAGAACAATTTGTGGTAATAATATATTTAATGTAATTAAGATAGAAATAATGATGTTTAAATTATATTTATCTTTATTATACCAATACAAATCAAACATTTCGGCAAAATTATTGTTTGAAAAAAAAAGTACTTATTTTTTTATGGCGTTGTAAATTCATAAATTCAAAGATAATTTATTTTTTAGTATTGTATTTAAAAAAAAGAAAATTATTATCTTTATTAAGAAAACAAATATCTTGATGCAATATTATCCCTCGTTAAATTTCATTAATCATTTACATACTACTAATAATTTCTAGAAAATTAACAACTTTTATTTTACTTTTTACATCAAAAACTCTTCATCCATTAGTTACAAACTTTCTATATATTATAATAATATATTTGTAATGAACAAAAATTGGAAAAAAATATATACTGACTGAAGATTAGTTGATAATTAGAATGTGTCAAATAACATCTTAGATGTATCAATTTATTATCATTAACACAAAGCTTATTAACATTGCTTATATAAAGAAAATAGAAATATATGTGATCTTTTAAATGTTTTGATATTAGGAACATTAGTTATTCATTAATAAAGCTTTACTAATGAGTAAGATTTTGAAATGATTGAAGGAACATTATTTTCTAATTGAAATTCCTATATATATTTTAAAATAAAAATGATAAATTGTTTCCTCACATTATATATTACTTTTCCATAATTTTTAATTACCAATATTATTTTAAAAATTTGGTATTATATTCATCGAGGTAATTAAAAGAATCAAATTTCGGTGATACTTTCCATATGTAATATTTTTCCAAATCACTTGATCTTTTCTTGACATAAGCACTACAACATCTAACACAACCAATTTCTGTTGAATGTTTACATCTTCCACAATCACAAGAATAAATTGTCAAAATGAATAAAAGTATTAGAAAAATTAATAATCGTAATGAATTGTTAAAAAAGTACATACTATTAAAAGTTATAGAAATAAATAAATCTAGATTATAATCTTTTTTCAGATTATAAAAATCCTTTATTTAACAGCTATCTTTTATAGATGCATGTTTATGAAATAAAATGCGATAAGGAACTCAATTTCCTTAATTTACCAGTGAAAATTATCAAATTACTATAGTTATGGTATTGTAATGGATATTTTAAAGAAAATCAAAAACTTATTAAAATAAATATTGTGCCAATTTATATAATAATACCACCAAAATAATGCCATATTATCCGACTTATCATAAGATTTTAGATTCTCAATGAAATAATGTCTTAAAATCCCATCCCACGCACCTTATCACTATATTTTTTCTTTTCTTATCATTTTTGAATCAAAAAAAATAATAGTAATATAATAAAAAAACTAAAATTAGAAATTTTAATTTATATTATTAAAATAATTTATTACATCTATTTCACCTAACTTGTTTACGAAAATTTATCAATAATCCATGGATATGTTGTAATAAGAAGATCACCCATAGATTATTATCTAACAAAACATTGAGCTAATATATGAAAGTGTGAGTTTATATGGATATGAATATTTATTAAAATTAATATAAGAAAATCTTAAAATTAATGATAAAATAAAAATCTTTTGATGTTGATTAAAGGTATTGGAAGTAAAGAAGATATAAAAAAATTTGCATTATATTAGTATGAAGAAAATTATTATTACCTTAAATTAACTTTTATTAAAAAAAATTTTTTTTTTTTTTTTGATTTTTTCTATAATTTTCATTTTATATTTTTTTTTATTATTATAAAAATAGTTACTTCTATTTCTTTTTTTTTTTCATATATAAAAATTATATTTTTAATATAAAGATTATTAATATAAATTATTGGAAAATTTATAAAATTTCAATTAAGATAATTATTATATATTTTATATAAACAATTTAATATAGGTTCAAATAGATCCCCTTTTGATAACATGAGTCTAATTACTAAAAATTATTATCTGCCTTAGGGTAACGGCATTTTAAGATTAAGTAGGAGAGTTCTATCAACTGGTGATGTCAAGTAACAAACCATTCATTTAATCTTGTCTTGTCATATTCCATCAAATTTATCTATTTAATCAATTAAGATGATGTAAAAATCTTTAGAAAAGGCAACTTTTCACATCTGCTTATTTGTTATTTAATTTACATTTTGTTTTTATCACTATTACTAGTCCTATAATTAAAATAGTTATAGCCTCCCTTATATAAAAGTGGTTTTGATTAACAATTCAAAAATTCATTACCAAATTAGTTTGTTCTCTCCTCTCTACCAATAAAAATATATATATTATATATATATATATTTTTTTTTTCCTCCTAGTTAACACATTATTTGTCTAAAATTGAAAAATGTTTTTAAAAATGTTTCTTTATATCATTTTCTCATATATATAATAATAATAATAATAATAATTTAATATGATTTAAACTTATTAATGAGGTAGTACTTCACAATACATAACCCCAACTTGATTGCTATTTCTCATTTTATATTTATTAAAATTATATATATATATATATTTTTTTTTGTTGATACTTTCTTATATATTATAAATATAAAAATAATTTTCCATTATTGAAAGTTTGTATTATTTTAATAAATATCAAAAATATATGGTCTCATAATTACTTTTTGCCCAAGGTATCCTTTACATTTTATACTATATATATAAGACAAAATATTTGAGATATGTCGGAAAGTTGTATCTACAATTTTATTTTCTACCAAAAGCATAATCATTATCATTATCATCCATATAGAGTATGTAGGCCCATGCCATCACCTTTTGTCAATATTAATCTGAATAATAATAGTTCCTCTATCAAATATTTACTCTTACATTTATTATAAGGACATTTATTTTGCTGATGAGTATCAATTTTCATTACATCTACCTCATTGATAATTATTTATAGGTAACCATTTGAATTACCTAATCAAATTTCATTATAAAAATATTTTATGAGATCCATATCTATGACAAAAATTATTTATATACTTTTAATAGTATACATTTTATTTATATTTTTTTTTTTTTTTATAAAAAAGAAAACATTAATTTTTTGGTAAAGAAAAAAGAAAAAGTTAATATCTATAAAATTAGGAAAAAAGCTTTTTTTTTTCTTTTTTGAAAAATTATATAGTAATATATATACATATATATATATATATTGTTATAGAGAGATAATAATTTTTTTGGTAGTTTAATACATATATTATATCTTAACATATTTCCGGATACCATTTACTGGAGATATATAAAAGTTTAAAATAAATCTTTCAAACTAGAGGAAAATCTTAATTATACAGATTACTGGTAGAAAATTAACTTAAGCATCAATCTACCCTATTGGACCTATTATTTAAGAAACTTCTTAACTAGCAATTAGTTTAACAAAGCTATCTAAAAAAGAAAATGAAATAAATGAGGAATAAAGTAATTGGTAGATTAAAGAATTGCTTTTGTTATAAAAAAAAATTTATTTTTTATTATCTATATCTAATATATTAATTTTTCAATGATTTTATGATATCAATTTTATTTTCATTATGTTATTATTATTTCTTACCTTATTATTTTCTGTTTCCCGAAAGTATTACTAATACATAAAATACGTAAGATAAAAATAAACTGTTTATAATAAATATATATTTAGATGAGTATATATATGAATTCATTTTTTTTTTCATTACCTAAACTTTTATTTGATCAACAATTTTTTATTAAAACTTATGTCATAATCATAGTCATATAAGATATAATCGTCAATTTAACGAAATATTAGTTTAAATCTTCTTATTACCATTTTACATTTCAAGATAAAACATTTTATTTTTTTTTTTTTATTCATTTGCTATTTTATTTTATCATTAATTTTGTAATATTTTAGTTATTCTCTTCTTAAAATGTTATTATAAGCTATTTATTGTTTGATATAAATATTTTAACATAATTTAATGTAATGTTACTGATTGTTAAAAAGTCATCAACATGAAAAGGCAATTTAAAAATAAAGTTAAACAATTCATTAGCTCTTCAACTTAGTTTAGTTGTTAAAATTTTAAATTTAACTTATTCTGCCCTTTTTTGTTTACTTATCCTTATTACACAGATAAGTTATTTCTTTTTTAATAAAACTTTCTAAGTTAATAAATTTATTAGGTTATTGAATGGATGTTATCATTTAATTTCATAGACATTTATTAGGAGGAGGAGAAAATTTAATAATAAGTCCCATTACTGTCAATTATGGATATTTGTATAAAAAAAAAAAATTTAACTCTTCCATATTTTTATAAAACATCCAAATGATTATCATTCTCTTCCTATTTCCTAAAAATGGTTTAATTGAAAATAGCATATATCTATTTAATTTCAATCCCCCTATCAGCAATCCTTCTAAAACTTCATTAATTAGTAAAGTTCCGGAAGCAGTATTGATGTGGTGTTTATAGTTAAAAAATAAATAACGAATAATTTAAATTAAACAATCGTATGGATATCTATATGTATATATAGAATATATCTAACTCAATATGTCTTTTTATAGTAAACGGCAAACATCAATCACATAAATAGAAGTTTCCTTTTTACTAGTTTAATTTTTTCTAATTAAACATTCAAACCATCAATGACTGGAAGAAAAAGTTTGCCAATGAAATAAAGTTTATTGCTACCAAGGCACTTGTTGAAAAGGATAATTGAGAAAAGAATTGTTAATTAGATAATGATTATTAAGATTTTAATTGCCTAAATTTTATATTTGTTTATTTTGTATAGAAGAAAGCTTTAGCTAATTATTTTTATTGTAATTCAATTAACCAATTAATAGAGTATAGATACTACTCTATCATCTCCCAAATATTCTCTTCTCTTTTTCTATATCAATTAAATTTTAACAAAATTTAAAACATTTTAGCATATTTTGTTATAACATTACATATTTGGAACTACTATCCTCCTTATCTATATCTTTATTATCTTTTATACATATTACTATTAACTATAAGACAACAGTAATCATTAAATAAAAGTTAGTTAAAAAGGCAAACTAACCTATTTAGTTTTTGTTTGGATTGTTAAATATATGAAGTAATATAGTAAGCTTATTTAAATAAAGTTCCTTAATGAGATGACTGCTTAAAGGAGTTTTCTGGTTATCCTTATCAGAGAGATATTTATAAATTTTTTAAAAACTTTTATAATATAATCAAGAATAAAGAGAGAAAAACATATTATTATTTTTTTCCTTTTTTTTTTTTTATTATAAAATCAAAACAATAAATTATCATTTCTTTTTCATATAGGAAACGTAATTATTCAATATATTTTTTTACCTTATTAAAATTTTTATTTATTTTATACATAAATATTCATATAATTTCATTACTGTAACCTATGGTTAATTTTTAACATCTCCATAAATCTTTTTTTTTTTTTTTTCTCTTTTATCTAAATCTTTTTTTTTTTATTCTTTTTCATTTCCTGTCTCCTCATTAATCACTTCTTCACTTCCTAATTTTCATATTCCTATATTAAAAGTAATTTCATTAGCTTAGTGCTTTTCATTAGCCTCGTGTTTTCTTGATTAAGGTTGTCAAAAATTTTTATAAATATTTAGAATATAAAAATTAAATTAAGTTTGATGATTTTATTAAAGAGTTTATAAATAAGTTATTTTAAAAAGTTGTTATAATTTATGAATTTTGTAGAAATGGGTGATAAAATGACAATTATTCAAAGAGAGTGGATTAAAGAAATAATAAGTTATTTTTAAAATCTTCTTTCTTATATATTATTTTGTTTAATTTCAAGATATATACTTATCCATAGGGAAAATTTATATGATCTTATTTTTATTTGAAAAAATATATCATAAAAATAGCTTTTATTATTTTATTACCTATATTAACATGAGATTATTAAAAATGGTACCCAATAATAAGATATGCACTACCACTCAACCATGATTAGTAATAGTTAATAACAAACCATGATTAATGAAATTTTTTACTAATAATATTAATCAAATTTCATAAATGTGTAAAAAGGCAAACTAAACACATTTTATTATTATTTTTTTATATTATTATTTGTTAATTTCTTTAATGTAATGCTCAAGTTACTTTTGAGTAATTTGATAAATTTTATATGAGACATATCATTATATACTAATAAACTTTATATATTTGTTAATAATGTGAAAGTAAAAAAAAAAAAAAAGAAATGATAAATATTTTGATCACATTCATATTTTAAAACTAATAAAATTTATTCACTAAAATTTTCTTTTCATCATTAACTATTATTATTTCATCCATCTCCAAATTTTTTATCCAATTTCCTTCAATCAACTAATCTTCATTTCTAATAATCCTTACGGTAATAATCTTTTCCATTATTATCATTATAGAAACAGACAAACTTATCACTTTAAGATGATGTTGGCAATAACTTAACTAAATTTTATACTCAAACTTCCGACAGGACCCGTCCCAATATGATTATTTAATCATAAATATTATTAAGCATTAAAACGCTTAAAACACAATTTATTACGCCTTTCAATACTCATTTCCGATTCTTTTTACTATATACTTTTCTTTAAATATTATTATGGTAATAAGTAAAGCTTCATTGAGTGTAATTATTTTATAGATTATTTACTAGCACAGTTATAAGAATATTTTCACATATTTCTCTACCCCTTTACTGTAGGAGGAAGAATGTTTTTTTTTTTTTTTTAAGATGCTTCGTGTTAACTTATTAACATTGTTATTACAGGCACCAATGATAATTAGATGAGAATGGTAGTTAAGTAATATACACATGTGGTAAATAACTTAACACCAAAGGGCGCCATTCTTTGATCTTAATGGTATTATTAGATCCTCTTTAAAATTAAAATATATTAACAAAGCATTTTTATTAACTTTTCAAACCCTCTATTTCAATTAATTTCCATAATTCTAATCAAGTCTCTAATTTCTCCCTTCTAATTTAATTCTTCTATTTAATATCTTATCTTCCTAACCATCCAAAACTTTTGTAGTTAAGAGGATAACAAGTTAGACTTCTAAATCAGCTAACTAAGTTTAGCTAAATTAGCTTTATCATTACTAATTGCCATGCCAATGTATTAGCATTGAAACTGTAGAATGATTATGTGATATAGCTAACTTGTTTAATTGGAAATTAGAATGATTTTCAAATTTTAACATTTTACAAATTTTATTTTATTCCCCCCAACAAATTTTCTATTTATATTTTGTTTTTTTTTTTCTTCATAATAAATATGATGCTTATATATAATATATATATAAATATAGATATATATTTTTATATATATAAATTTTTTTTTTATTAAATTTTTTTTTATTATAAAATTTTTTTTTAGTGTATATAAATTATTTAACTTACAAATAGGAATGAATTTGTCTAAATCTTCTGATCAATCAAATACAGGGAATCATTATAACTTTCATAATAATCCTAATGATATAATGCAACAATTATTAACAGAACCATATTCAATGTTATTGAATGGTGATTTTACACAGATGTTTAGTAATGCTTCTAATAATTCTATTATAATGTCAACACCAAGTAGTAGGAATTCTTCAAAAACATTAAAATGTCCAAAATGTAATTGGCATTACAAGTATCAGGAAACATTAGAAATACATATGAAAGAGAAACATTCTGAAATTGATGTAGATTGTCTTTATTGTACTCTTAATTCACCACATCCAAAATTAGCTAGAGGAGAAAGTTATAGTTGTGGTTATAAACCATATCGTTGTGAGATATGTAAATATTCAACAACAACAAAAGGTAATTTATCAATACATATGCAATCTGATAAACATCTTCATGCTGTTCAAGAAATTCCTATAAATAATTTAAATATGAATAATAATAATTCTGGAAATCATAATTCATTAAATTCACTATTATGTTCAACAACACCAAATATTGATAATGATCCTTTATCTGTAACGGAAAATAATTTTCAATGCTTAATTTGTGGTAATTTTTCATCTACCTCTATAACGAAAATGCTTCGCCATATAGAGGAGGATCGTTCCGGTACAACTGTAGGTGATATAAATGTAATTGGTGGACTATATCAATGTAATTTATGCCCTTACTCAACTAATCTCAAGGCTAATTTTCAATTACATACAAGAACTGATAAACATCTTCAAAGAGTGCAAATAGTAAGTTTTTTTTTTTTTTTTAATATATATGAAAAAAAAAAAAAATTTCCTTAAAACTAATGAGTATTAAATTTATATATTCGATTAAATATTAAATGATATTATTATTTAAATGAAAGAAGAGATCTTTTTGTTAAGTGTTATTTAAAATTTAATTGATATATTTATGATATATAATAGTTTTCGTCAAAATTATCTAGAATTCTTGACATAAGCAGATATCCATATAAATATAGTTAAGTTAACTGGATAATTTTTAGAACTAAAAATAACAATTATACCATTAAACATATTAGTGTTTTATATATTTATGAAAGGTTAATTCAATATACATCAATTAGAAAAGATAAGATATCTTGAGATATAGAGGAGAAAACTAACTAATACTATCTACAAGACACGCAATTTTGAAAAGTCATCGTTTTATATCTATTATATATGTATATATATATATAATATTGTAGTAAATATATAATTTTATTATTATTATAAATACGAAGAATTTTAGATCAAATAGAAAAAATTTTTTTTTTTTTCATTTACTTACTTTCATTAAAGTTTCTTCTTGTTTAATAGTAAGCACTTATTATTTCTATCTGTCCCCTTAAAATGTTATCTTTGTGTTAAGGTGTTGAACACATGTGTGACCTTATTTGCATACTCAGTTCCGGTTTTTTCTTTTATTAACACTTTTCTTATTAGGGTGAGATATTTAAATTAATCAGGTGCGTGGTACGGTAAATATTGCAAATTAATAAGAATAAAAATGATATGACTATATATATATATATATTTTATAAATGTATGTATATTATTTTTGAGTGCCTTGCTTTTGAAAGAAAAGAAAAGAACTCCTAGGGTAAAATGAAAATAGTCTTTTAGTGTTTTCTTAATAAATATATAAGCATAACTAAAATTGATGATGAAAGTAAATCAGATTAATATTATTAATAAATAAATTAACTCAGTATGAGTTTTGGGTTATATTAAGAAAACGTTGTCATCAACAATAATAATCAAATGAAAATTATTTTATTATTTAATAAATAACACAAAAATATTTTAGGTAAATCATATGCGTGAAAGCAACCAGCAATTTGTGTTGGGGCCATCAACATTATCTTCTTTAAACACCATCAAAAGCACCGTCCAAGTAAGGTGTCGTTGTTGTCAAGAATTATTTTCATCGTAAGTTTAACAACAAATATTTGTCTAATCACTTTATGGAACATTAATTAAAATCATAAACATCGCATAGAGGTAATTAAACTTTTCTGATGTCTGATTTTATTAAGGATATTGAGTTTCTAAACATGTTATTTAAATAAGTATAAATAAAACTTTTTATATCTTGATTAATAATTTAACTCTAAATATATTCTTGAGATATAATAATAATAATAATATATTTATATATATATTAATATGTATATTAATAATAATATATATAATAAATATATACTATATATATATATATTTATCTATACTATATATATAATATAATATATTTATATTATAAATAATGTAGGAGGAATAAAAAAGATTAATTTATTATATTATTATTTAATAATATAAATAATTTTTCATATTATTTATTATAATACAACTATTAATAACATACATATATATTATTTTTTTTTTTTTAATATACTCTCAATTACTCAATCTTTAAAAATATTTTCTTTTCATGATATCTATTAAATGATAATCATTCTTATATCATCTTGAAAATCCTCTTACATAACCAATTGAAATATTTATTAAATTAACTTTTTAACACTCTCTCCTACATAAACATTTATATTAATAAGTTTATCCTTTATTTATAAACATAGTACATTAATGACAGATTTCTAAAAATTTGTTGATCTAATATATTTTTATATTAATGTTTGTTAAAAATATCATTACATAATTGTGGTTAAATAATGTAATGAAGTAAATGGGACTTTAGTGTATAATGTTTTCATGATTTATTATTTATATTAATGAAAAGATTTTTATTTATGAGGTGGTAAGGGAGAGAAAAGGATGAAATATTTTTGTATTAAAATAGCATTTCATTTTGTATATTATCATTATTATTATTATTATTATTATTATATTATTATTATTATTATTAATATAAAGATTTTATTGTTCTTTTAAAAGGAGTCCTTTATTTTATTAGCAAATTGATATATAAATTTGGCTCTTGATTAATGATATGTTAATTTAATGGTTTTTTTTTTTTGATAAGAAAAACTTAATAACACATTTTCTTTTTTAACTATCTTATTCCAACTCATTCTAATGTTTTTCATTTTATAAAAAAAATTTTTTTTCTTTTTTTTTTATAAAAATTTTTAATTTCTTTTTAGTTCTTCTGCTTTCAAGGAACATACAGAGGGACAAAATCATCAAAGTAGATTAAATATGTTAGTTAATTCAAGTTCCTCAAATACTTCAACAACATCATCAAGAACAAATCTAGGTGATCAACGTTCCTCATCCTCCTCATCAAATTCTTCTGATGGTCAGGTAAATGGAAGAAAATGTAATGAAATTTTGAAGAAATGCAAGTATTGTAACTTTACAACTAATAATGAGCATGAACAAATAGGTATGTTTAATAATTGTAACGTCATTTGTTGACATATATATTGTTCAAAAATACTATATATATTACAAAATCATCCAAATGACAATTTCTATTCAATGTTTTCTACACCTATTAATTTTAAAAACTTCATAATAGTATAAAAACATGAAATCTATTAATTTCATCACCTTAGCCTCATCATATACTTCTATCTATCACTATTATACAAAACAATTTGAAGATTATTCATTTTGGGTGATTGGTTATGAAAAGAAATAATAACAATCCAATTCATTTCCTTTTTATTCTTTTTCTAAATATATTTAATATATTATAAAGATATATATATATATAAAATATATATAAAAATTTAATACTATACATATAGAATATATATAAACTTTAATTTTTTTTTAGTTACCTTTTTCCTATGCCTATTTAAGGTTTTTTTTTTTTTTAATAAAAAAAGATATACGTTATATTATATATTTTATATTTTTAAATTTAATCCCCTTATATTCTATATAATATCTTCTTTGGTAGACAACAACTATATTTAAAAAATTTATTTATATATATATAAATATATATATATATCTATAACTGCTTTATGTCTTAGAATATTTCAATATTTTGTTATCATTACACCCATTTACTTAAGGTTGCCTCTCCTTATTATTATTTGAAGTATTAAAAATAAGGAGGGGTGAAATTGAGAATATTTATGGATGTGTATACATGCTTCAAAATTTACTATAAAACTTGAGTTAAATAATGGAGAGTTTTTAGAAGAAAGATAAAAATTGACGGTTTAGGAGAAACATTAAAGCATTAAATAAAAGAAAATATTTTAAATTATTCTTATTGTTACTAAGTTTTTCTTTTCATGTGCAAATTGTCCCGACACATATTTAGAGGAAGTAAAAAGAAAATTAAGCATTGTTATCATCTAAGTTCACACCTTAGAAAAGAAAATTAATTATTACAGTAATGGGTAAATTAAATGGGTTAGCCAATAATAATTGAGGCATATTTGAGTCGCTCTTTACTTTAACTAAGTATATAATTCTAATTGCTTTTTGAGTCAGCGTCAAGAACACATATATTATTTATATTTATATATATATATATAATATATATATATTATATATATATATATATCTTTCAATATTATATTGTCTATGATTGTCGAGAAAAGGTGTTAAGAAAAGAGGTTGAAGAATAGGCCAAGATATTAAACAAGTCTTGATATAAGTGACAAATTATATGATTAATTCCCTACAACCTCAAAAATTTTGTCTTTGTATGGGTATTGTAAAAGGTGGTAGAAGACAAGAGTCTGGTACCTCTTATTATAAATATTCAATCATTTCATTATTAATTTTGCACTCTCAATGTAAACAAACTTCATGATCAATTACTTTTGAGTCATTTATTTGTTTAACTTTAATATATTTATCTTTATTTCTTTAAAAATAATTTTAAATTACAGAGCATATTTCTAATCATTCTCATATTTTTGATCTAACTAATACTGGCACAAAAAATAGTATGAAGATAACAACGGCAGAGGCGCCACCTTGTCAGTCAACTAACTTAGAAATTAGTGATGATGGTAATGAAGGAAACGGTAAGTTTTTGATTTCTTTTAAAGATTATACACAGTATGGGATAAAAAAAAAATTTTGTTTTATAAAACAAGATTTTGTATAACATTGATATATTACAACATTATATGTAAAGAAGAGTAAAGATAATGGTGATTTATATGAAAAATATTGAAGTTTTAGGAAAAGATTATTTTTCAATAATCTCACACAATACTTTTATTCCCTCATTCCACTTCATTACAATCCCAAACCAACCCTTTACAATTTAGTAGTTATCATATTTAGTTAAGTTATAAATTTAAAATATTAACCAATTTAAAGTTTTGATATAGTATAGTTAGAAAATAACTATTTTCTCAATTGACAATATATAAATTTCTATATCTTAACATATAAAGTTTTAAATTCATTGTTCTTATCAAATATAACTTTTCTTTCAAAACATTTAAGTAATCAACTTTCTTTGTATCTATCTTCTCATTAGCTTTATCCATTGCTGATATTTATCCTTTAACTTGCACATCTATCCTCTGGAGGACTATTTAACCCAGTTCACTTTGGGTCCAATAAAGTTATCACACATTTTGTCTTAAATATGCTTAAACAAATTTAGAAGATACCAAGTTGAGATGCAGATATATATATATATTATAAATATATAAGAAAAAGTTTGACTCATTTGAAGGAACATTAAAATATCAAAAGATACCATGTTGTGGTTTATTTATTTGAACAGGATGAAGTTAAAAATTAAAATAGTCATTTCCTTTTTACCAAAACTATATTTAGAGTATAAAACTAATCATTCAATGACTCTTCTAAGTCTATTCAAAAAGTCAAGACTTAAGCTTATTACGTAAACCATCTAAATTTCTATCCCAACAACTTTATCTTCCATTTTATTATTTAAATACATTTGTCTTAAAAGGCATTCCAAATATTATTAATTACAAGGAGCAGAAGTTGTCCTTCAAAATTAATACCTCACTAGGAGGAGGCTCATTATGCTAATCAGCTTTTTGATTTACATCTATATTTTATATACATTAACAATAAGAGAGTGATCCAATTTACTTTAAAAGTAAAAAAAAAAAAAGATACTTACTCAATTCCATAATATTCATCTTTTCTTTTATTTATTTACATAAACGAATAATAAATAACTTTTTATTATTATTTTACAGCTGTCTTTTCAGGTGAAGATTCATTCTCAAATGATTTGTCCATGAAGTTATTACCAAAAGATTCCCGATTACTTTGTCCAGAGTGTATCTTCTCAACAGGTATGTTATCCCAAACTTTTAAAAAAACAAAACTATAAAATTATAGAAAAAAAAAAATAAAAAATTAATTGTAATGATTAAAACTTAATTATAAATTTTATGGTTTAACTATATAATAGTGTGTGTCACCTTGTGAAGGCATATGTCGGCATTATATTTATATATAATATATTTATATATATATATATAATATTATTATCCATAATAGAAAATGAATAAAGATCTTCTTTTCTTTATATAAAACATTATGATCAATTAAATATCTTTATTACCATTCCATTTGTCTTTCATTATCAATCCATTTTGAATCCCTCATTTGATATTTCCTTTCACAAACAAAACTAGCGGTGACCCTTTTTATCTCCCCATATCATATACTTGCCTACACTTTTTTGGACCCCATATTTTATTACCTCTCCTAACATGTAATCTTTCATCATATTTGCTTTCAGTAATTACCATTACATTATAATAACAATGCTTTGATTCAATTGACTTTTAATTGAAAATGATGCCCTTTCCATTTTTATTTTTATATATATATCTCTATTTCAATTATATAAAGAGAGGGAGAAAATTGATGGAGATGACAATATAAATAGGATTAATTTTAAACTTTATTAATAATTTAAATTTCAATCATCTCCCTATTATATACTTTTTTTTATAACAATCAATTTTTATAATTTCTATCATCAACTTTTAATATATTTTTATTATTTAATTACTTTTTATTATTTGATTAAAAAAGAAGAAAAAAAAATAAAGAAATTATTTTTATATAAGAAAACAAACAAAATTTCTTTGATGTTCCTCATTATATTTTTACTTCAAATTGTCCCGTTTTTAGAAAATTTTATTTATATATGCATATATATATATATATATGTACGTATTATATAAATATATATATATCTATCAATCTATCTATCTATTTTTCATTTCACAATACGTTACCATTCTTGAAGTAGAAAAGAAAATGAGAATATTTAGTTGATAAAAAAAAAAAAGTACATGATAGAGATTTATATTTTGGTTAGATTGTAAAAAAAACTAAGCACATTAAGATTTGGAAAAATATTAGATGAAGGGACCACTATGGAGACAAAACTACTACATTTATATGTATATATATTTATATTTAAATATAAAATTTAAAGCTCATTTTAAAGTTGTTGGTAGATAGTGGTTGTAGTGATGTTAGATGATAGAGGAGAGAGGGGCATATACATACACCTAACACTTTGCCTTTGTTAAATGATTCGGCTAATTGTGTAATTAGTTAAGCAATGAAATGAAGTATACGGTAGAAGACAGATATAGACATATATATTAGGAAATTATGTTTCTTCGTGTGTAACTATCTTTGTTGATGGTGACAGATTTAAATGTTATCAAAAAATTGTCCTTAATTTTATATTACTAGCAGTAAAAGACAACTGGATTTAACTATCATTATTTTATTATCATATCTAATCCATCTCACTAATTTGTAACAAACATCTTTCAAAATAATAGAATAAAAAAGAAAATTGTATTAATAAATAAATAAATTTATTTTAGAATCTCCAGCATCCTACCAAGCCCACATCTCATCTAATCAGCATTTGGAGGAAGACAAACAATTATTAGAATATTTTTTGAAGGGTGAAAAGTTAGATAGGGTGGAAGTAGTTGCTCGAAGTCAATATAAGCATTGTTGTTCTAACTGTCAATTAGCTTTTAAACAAGAATCAGATTTAAATATACATAAAATTGAACATTTATTTAATGTTCAATATCCATGTAATAAGTGTTCAGAGGTTTTTGACACTAAAGTTATTTTGGAAGATCACATTTCAAATACCCATTTTTATTGCGAACTTTGTGGTATCAATTTTGAGGAGAAACATCAATTGTCAACCCACCATCAATCTCTATCTCATTTGGAGAGGGCCAAAAAGATGTTAGAAGAAAAAAGTTCTAATTTTTCTTTGTCTGACGAGGTAAGAAAAAAAAAAATAAAATAAAAAAAGAAAAAAAAAAAGAAAGGCACATACATATAAGAATTATATATTCATTCTTTTTTTGACTATATATATATATATATATATATATTTTTTTTTTTATTTATAATTATTTTAGGTTAAACAAGCTTTATCTAAAACTCCACCTTCTTGTGAAGAAGATTCTTTACCAAATACAAGTAACTATAGATGTAATATTTGTAATATATCTTATGCTAGTCCATCAGCATTAGATGCTCATTTAAATTCATTATCTCATCAATTACAATTAAATAGACTTCCGGAAATGGTTTCAAATGGTGAAGTTTGTCCTGACCTTCAATTATATACAACACCAGAATCTAATAATGATAACAATTGTAAATCCATTGGGCAAACTCTTTTAAATGAAAAGGTAAGGATTGTTTTAATTAAAAATATTTTAACACTTATTAAGTTATAAAATTATTATTATTATAATAATAATAATTATTAAAATGAATAGTTAAGTACCTATCAATTGCATTTTTGTTTTGTATATTTAAAAAGACTCGACCTTGTAGAAGAATCTAACTATTTTTATACCTCCTTTTCATGACTCTTCTTAAATCAACTTTTCTCTTTAATCCTATTAAGCTTTAAAATTTAATTCATCACACTATGACTAAAACTTATAATACTTTAATATTTATTAGCGCCTCCCATTATTATTATTTAGGCAACTTTAACCATATATATAAGTCATAACTTTAGGATAGTTAGTGATGTTTAGAATTATCAAAATATATATAAAATATATATATATTTATATATATACGTATGTGTATGTATATACATACATATATATATTATTTGACTGATTTTGTCTTCACTCTTTTCAAAACAGGGTAAATTATCATAACAATTGTTGTTAGTAATAAAGTAAAGTCTTTTTTATTAATATCTAATAATATGATAGGATTGTTATACTCTCCTACAAATACATATATATATACATATATATACATATTATATATTAATATATGGTATCATCTCTAATCTAACTATTAATGTTAAGCGAACCATCTCAAACTCATTCTTCTAAAAAGGCACCCGCCTTTTATCACTAAATTAATAATCAAATAATTTACATTAACTTTTTATGCAATAACAATAATGATGTGTATAGATAAAAGGCACTCCCATTTCGACTCATAATTTATGAGTGTAAGTTGGTCCTATTAAATATATTAAATATTGTAATAATATTAATAATAATAATTTTCCACCTCAAAATCATTCATTCAAATTCTCCTTCCATGACCTTTTTATTTTTATTTAAAGCTTGTTTCTTTCTCTTATCATATTATCCATTAAAATCATTGCTTTTTCTTCTATCAATTAAACTTTAAAATCATCTTATAATTATATTACTTATTAATGTTTTCAGTCATCCTTTGAACAATTATTTTTATTAAAAAGCAATCACAAGAATATATTAGATTTATATTATTATTATTGTTATTATTAATAAATATTATATATATATATATATATGTATTAATGTATATGTATATATATATTATATAAAATTTAGTCACCAAAAAAAAAAGATCCCAACCTTTTAATCATGCTAAATACTTTAATAAAAATCTCTCTTTAATAATGTCAACAAAAGCCTATATCATTTAAATATTAAACAACTAAAATATTTATAGAAAATATTATCATTATTTTAATATTAAGCAATCATCATCATCATTCTTTCCTCCTAACTTTCCTCTCCATCTAACAGTATTAAAATAAAATTCTAATATCACAATTTAACAAAATAGTATTAATGATTATCAATGTTTAATACAAATTTTGGTTTATTGAGGTGATATTAAATATACAAAAGGTACCAGTATTTTATTATTGTCGCGATCACCTTTGCCTCAATTCAACTCATTACTTTAAATATGAGCATTTTACATTCGTTTACCTTTTTATAATTTTGTAATATCAAAATTAAACATCTCAATCATGTCTTATTACTATAGTTTCTTTAGTTAAATGCCTATATCAAATTACCTTAATCAAATTATTTCATGCTTCATAACTTTTTCATTCACAGTTTAATTTTACTAATTTTATATTTTATATATTTTTTTTTTTGCCTTCATCTTACCTCTATCCACTTATAAAAGTTAAACATTATATATATATATTTTTATATATATATATTTTTTTTACCTTACTAGGAAAATTATCCTTGCCTCTTCTTACATATGTGTTATTTTTATTCTCCTCTCAATAATCTTCATAATTTGCTTTTCACTCATTGTGTATATAAAATTTCAATCAACAAGTGGAATTGGTTGTAATTTATAATTAGTTGTATTATTATTATTATATAATATAATATAATAATAATAATAATAATAATATAATGCAATTAATAATTATGTATAAAATTTATGATGATTATTTATTAATCAAAAATTTTTGTAAAAAGCATTCAGGTACATTATTTATGTATAAAATATAAATTTTTGTTTGTGTCATTTCACAATTTAATATTATATTATATAAATCAAAACTTTGCCATTTAATTTTCTATACAAAGATTGTTCCTTTTATTAATTTTATTGAGAGTTGATTATGTAAATTAATTCATTCTATTAGTGAAAAAGAATTGTATTGTTAATATTTATTAATAGGGATGCCATTATATCTTTATTAATATTCATGAATAAATTTTATAATAAATTGGATTTTTTTTTTTATTAATTTTATTCTATTCTTTAATTGTTAGGGGTACTTAGGACAGCTAACTGTCTGTAAAGTATTAATTTCTAATTCTATATCTTACTTTTTAGACCCACCTTTCTCAATTAACAATGTCAATAATGAGAATGGAAATATAATATTTTTTTTTATTAATAAATAGGAAGTGTCCATTAAATTAGGAAATAATATAATTATTATGTATTCTATTTTTTTTTCTTATATATATATATTAAAATTTTTTAGTTATATTCTTTGAACATGTTTATATCGTTCCGAAATCGTGCCTAATTTTGAAATTGCTCACCCATCCTCAACCTTTTTTTTTAATGTCAAATTATCCTATGTGTTCAATTAATGTGTCTTGTTATTCCAACGGCAATGATTAAGTTCTTTTTTTTTTTTTTTCCTTCTTCTTCCCCCTCCCCCCCTTCATTCCTTCATACTTTTCTTTTCATCATTTAATTTCTTTAATTACACAACCACATATATAATATATATTGAAATAATCATCAATAGACACCGCTTTAAACATCATAATTATTTAAAGAATTAGTCTTTATATTATCAAAAAGACTTTATAAATGTATATTGTGGAAGTTTACCCTAACATTGGAAAAACTTTTTTTGATTTTTGACAATATAAACTTTGTATTAAATGCTAAATTATACATATATATACAGAAAATAGTCTGTGGCGTTGTGGGGTAGTTGACGACACCAAACGACGACACTCATTATCACTTGCCTTTTTATTATATTTATGTTTAAAATTTATTCATTTTATCATTAGTTTGTCATTAGCACTCGTTACATTATGATTGTCTATTTATATGGAGGTCTATAGTTTTGTTTTTGGAAAATGAAAGTAAATTTATAACTTGAATGAAAAGATTAAGAGAGTTGTAATGATGATGATGGTAGTTTGGATTGAATAGAATTATTTATTTCAAAGTATATAATTTATAAATTAAAAAGAAAAGATCATGTTGATTAGTCTTTTATATTTTTGTTTTTAATTAACACATTCTTTTATGTTGATGATTAAATGAAAATTGGCAAATAGTCTTTTTTATTATTTATTTTTTTTTTACCTCATGATTCAATATAGAATAAGAATATATATACATATATATATATATATATATATCATTATTGTTGTTATTGGAATGACAACAACTCCTCTGATAACCATATGTTATTTATCTTTTTTTTATATATATTTTTTTTTCATTCTTCTTTTGTATTGTTACAATTAAACAATTTACGAGATCCTTTAATCAAAAATTTTTCTTTTCATTGTACTGAGAATGTTTACTTGTACTCTCATTATTTTATACCATTATCTCACGATTATCAATCTACAACCAAATAAACTCTTAGCATTTATTTCTTATTAAATATTCAATTTCACGAATATTACCTTATTTCATTGTATCTTTTCCATCTGGCATATTTATATATATATATTTGACAAAAATTTAAAATTTCACCTTAATGAATTATAATAATTGTAATTAGAAATTAGAGGTTTGTTTATTTAAGCACAAGGTCATCCCACAATACCTCAATCTTCTTTAAAGCCCCTTTAAGTAATGATTTTGTATTCATATATATATATATTTATATACATATATATATATAAATTTTTATTTATACGTAGATGTAGAATGTATAAATATATATCACATCTATATTTGAGGGTATGTGTAAGGGAACCAATTTCATCAAATCAGGATGTATTTTATAATGTATTGGTTATGATAATGACTTTGCCGACTAATTAAAATTCCCATTACGATCATAAAACTTTACTAGCAGTTTAGAGATAGACACTTTATATATGGAAAAGGAGAAATAATTGATATTATGTTAACATGATGGTAATTATTAGTTAAAAATCATCTATCGTTATACTCTCAACTAAATAGCTAATAATTGCTCCTCCTCCTACTAAAATTAACCTTCATTTAAATTTCAAAATATATCTATAATGCTATTTGAGGTAATTTATTTTTATAAAAAAAAAAAAAAAAAGCAGGAGCAGCTGTCAGAAGTGAGTAGGGAGAAAAAGAGAGATAGTATCCTAATTAAGTTTCATTCAATAAAAAAATTAGGAAGGCATACCATAAAAATTTTTTTTTTTTTCCTTCTGTCTTTTTTTCTTTAATTTTAATATAATAAGCTTCATAATTATATCTACCTCTATTTCTTCTTGATTATTAGGTTGTTTTTTATTTTTTTAATTTTATTATTTTTTTTTTTCACTATATATTTAATTTTTCCATTAAAGGTAAAAAAATTTAGAATTTAAATAATTCACTGTTATATTATCTATAATTACCGCTCCCCAATTTGAATGATGTTGTCCTCTTTCATTATTCTCCTTGTCTATATATTTACACATCAACTGTAATTATTTGATTGGGGGAACAATTAAAACAAGCAAAAATGATTAGTTGTTGGGTTGATATGATAGAAATGATAGGTAGTTTTAGTTGGTAGCACACAGCTTGATAATCGTTTATTTTTTTTAATTACCTTCATTTATTTTCCTCCTAAAATATTTATTTATTTTTTTTTTCTATATTTCTAGGCCTTCGCCTCAATGGTTATTGAGCATCAACAACAACAACAAAACGCTTTTGCCATGTTTAACATGCTTGGAGGTTTTAATTCAATTGTTAATAATAATGGGGGAACAGTTCCAAAAACTTCAACCCATACATCAGGAGAAAATTCATCACAGTCAATGACAACAGGAGTAGATTTTGTTAAAATGTTAGATCAATTTGGTTTAGAAACCATTCTTTCTCATCTTAATTTTACTTGTGATTTAAATATCCTCCGAACAAAAATAGCTCGATTGTCAAAAGAAACAGTAGGTGATATTTGTCAGGTTAGATGTGATATATGTCAAAATGAATTTTCTTCATTACTATCTTTAAAAATTCATTATCAACAGGTATGTTTAAATTATTTAATAATAAACTTTTGTTACTTTTTAAAAATATTTATTTTATATATATAATATGTATTATAAATTATATTAATATTGTGAGAATATAAAATTTTATAATTTGATATTTTTCTTTAGATTCATTCAACAGACATTCCCACATCTGTAATAGAAAATTTTACGGAAAAACTTAAATTTAATTTAGAATTATTGGAAGATAAAGAAAATAGTCAAGAAGGACAGGAGGTTATTGGACAAAGTAGTACTCCTACATCACCATCTAATGTAAATTTAAAAAGAAAAGTTTCTCAATCACCTGGTGGTGAGATGAATCAAAATGAAGGTAATGTTAAAAGAAGTAAAGATGATAGTTGTAAAAAAGTGTGTAGTGATAATTTATCTCAAAACTCTAGCACTAGTAGTAGCCCTAATCCAGAGCATAATAAAAATGATAGTATTGGTATGTTTTTTTTTTTTTTTTGTTGTCTCTCTTTAAATTTATCATATAAATATATTTATTTATTTTACTATATTTAGATGAGAGTAATGTAAATGTAGGAAATGCAAATTCATTAAATATGGATATAAATACACAAATGAATATGATGCAAATGCTTGTTGGTATGCCATGTTTTAATACACAATTTTTTAACATGATAAATAATCAAGATATATCAACAAATTCTTTATTATCATCAAATCCACTTGCCCCATCAACATCATCATTAGGAAATTCATTAAATTCATTTGTTGGTTTATCAAATGCTGGTGCATGTTCACCTCAAAAAAGAGCTAGAACTAGAATTTCAGATGATCAATTAAAAGTTTTAAGACAATATTTTGATATAAATAATAGTCCATCAGAGGCACAAATTAAAGATATGAGTATTAAAACATCATTACCAGAAAAAGTAATAAAACATTGGTTTAGAAATACATTATTTAAAGAAAGACAACGTGATAAAGATTCTCCATATAACTTTAGTGTACCACCACAAGTTAGTATTGATTTAGATACTTATGAAAAAACTGGTGAAGCAAAAATAGTATCATTAAAAGATGATAATAATTTAATTAATACTCCTACAAATGTTGAGGATGACGATGAGGAGGAATCCTTACCAACCAATGAGGAAAAAGCTAGTAATAATAAAGGAATAGAGACTAATCTTAAATCTTCTGTTTCTCTAAAACCAAAAAGTATTAATAATTTATCTAGTACAAATAATACTACTACTACAACAACTACTTCATTATCTTCACCCTTATCTGCTAACAATTTACCAGTTAATGTACCTTCCCAACTACCAAATAAAAGTAATAATAATAGTAATAGTAATAGTGGTGGTAGTAATGGTGGTGGTAATAATAATATCTCAAATACTGGTACACCATTATCTAATAATATATTGGAAGCTTATGCCAACAATCCATTTGTCACAGCAGCAATGAATCCATTTGCTTTATTTTTCCAAAATTCATTACGTAATCCTAATGATTTATTACCAGGTTTAAATACATTTAATGTACCATCTGGAAATATGAATTCACCCTCAACGGGTAATGTTAATAGTAGTCTGAATTCTACTGCTTCTATGGTAATGACAAGTGCCTCTGGAAGGCGAGCAAATAGAACACGATTTACTGATCATCAATTAAGAACATTACAAAATTTTTTTGAAAGACAAGCTTATCCAAAAGATGATGATCTAGAGATGTTATCTAAAAAATTACAATTATCTCCTCGTGTTATTGTTGTATGGTTTCAGAATGCCCGTCAAAAAGCCAGAAAAATATATGAATCTCATCCTGGTGGTGATAATGCAGAAAGATTTGTCCGAACACCAGGTTGTAATTTTCAATGTAAAAGATGTGACTTAGTATTTCAAAGGTATTATGAATTAATACAACATCAACAAAAAGTTTGCTATAAAGGTGATAGGCAAGCATTAAAAAGTGATAATAAAAGTGTTGAAGAAGGTTTAAGTGAGGAGGATAGAGCTGAAATTAGTAATTTAGATAATATTTTTAGTATAACTAATTCTGAAAATAATGATATTAAAAAAATATCAAATAATAATATTGGTGGAATTCTACCAGATGAATTATTAAAAATTTTTACTAAAGATAAAAAAGATAATGATGGAATGTTAAAATTTGTAAGTTTTAATTTATTAATTATTTGTAATTATTAATATTAATTAATTATTGTTTATCAATTAATTAATTTTAGTGCAAAAATAAAGAGAAAGAATCTCTTTTTAGAAAAAGATGTCCTTCATGTTCTACAATATTTACATCTAAAGAACAATTATTAAACCATATTACTACTTCACATGCAGACCAGCCTCATATGTTTTTACTATTAAATGTAGACTTATTACCAGATGTAGTAAGTGAAGAGAATGATGAAACGATGACTGTCAATAACCCTACTTCTCTAACAACTGACCCATTAGCATTCTTATCAACTTTTCCACTTAATCTAGCATCTCTGGGTAATGTTCAAAGTAATAATGAAGGTAATAATAGTGAAGGTGATGATAGTACTATCGAATATTCACTAGGAAATTCTGTATCTCCAGCATCGTATAATAGGTCTCCACGTGATAGTTCTGTACAAAGAAATTCACCAAATAGTATTGTAAATAATTCAAAAAGATTTCGTACACATTTAACACCACAACAAGTTCATGTCATGAAATGCATTTTTAATGAATATAAAACACCATCAATGCCTGAATGTGAAATAATGGGAAGTCATATAGGATTACATAAACGTGTCGTACAAGTATGGTTTCAAAATGCTCGTGCCAAAGAAAGAAAAAGTAGAAATAATGCAGATGATGGAAATATTAATTTTCTTAACAGTAATCTTAATAGATGTGATTTATGTAATGTAAATTTTAATCAATCAAATACCAGTTTACAAGATCATATTTTTACAAAAGAACATATACAGAAAATTAAATCTACTTGTGATGAAAGTAGTAATAATGATGGTAATAATTCTAGTAATGATTTTCCACAATTTAATAATTTATTAGAAAATCTTCAATCTAAACAAAGTAGTAGTGGTGTTGTTAAAAAACAAATTGGTGGTTTAAATTTTGATGCTTCAACATTTTCAATGAATTTTATGAATAGTATTAGTGGTACACAATTACCAAATGTTTTTTGTGATCCTAATATTTTTGGTACACCTATTGATATGTTACAAGTTTCAAAATCAGTTGTTAAACAAATTAAAGAAAGTATTAGTAATGGTTTGTCTTCAACAACATTTACCCAAGATGGTTTACCATTCTCCTCTCTTGAATCAGTAATATCTTCTCAAGATTTTAAAGTTTGCAAATCACTTGATATTGAAGTTGGTTGGGCATGCCCAAAATGTACAAATGTTTTTCAATCTGAAGCATACCTTAAAAATCATCAATCAATATTATGCCAAGGGTGTACAGATGTATTTAAATTAATTCAAACCCATATTGAGTGTATTCCCTGTGACTTAAAATTTGGTCCACAAGCTGAATATAAAATTCATTGTGATAGTAGTAGTCATATAGGGAATAGAAGTAAATACTAAGAAAAAAAAAATATCTAATAATTGTGATGTTATATGTGATAATACGGCGCCAATGTTGATCTCAATTGACATACTATTGGTAATATGGAATGTTTTTATAGAAATTTGCTATTGCCTTCTTCATACTTTATAATTCTCTTCTCTCTCTCTTTTTTTACAACATTCAATATATATATATATATTTTTTTTTTGTAATATTTATGAAATACTTTCTACACACTTCTTATAATTAGTATACTTTTCCTTATATTGATTCAAATAATTTTGAGCTTAATTAGCATAACGGCTAAATAATATATTTATTCTTTCAAAAACTCTTATTTTTTAGAGTACAAAATTTTTTTTTATATTTTAATTTCTCTTAATTCACAAGTACAAAGTTATGTATAAATATACACAATAATCAAACTAATAATAATTATTTTATCATAACAGCTTTATAAAAATTATTTTATATAAATATATATAAATATATATATAATATTAACAACATTTGTTGTAACGGTAGAAAATTGAAATCTGGTGAAATTACTTTTTTATTTCTTTTATTAATATTATATTTTTTTTTTTTACATATTAACATGTATTTCATAAGATGTTTTATAAATAAATTTCTTAATATATTTTTTTTGTCAAATTATTATTACTATAATTATTTTTTTTCTTTACTACATAAATAAAAAGAAAATAAAACTTTTTTTTTTTTAAATAAAAAAAAACTATAAAAATTGGCTTTTATCGTTTCCTCTTTTAACATAACAAGACTATTATTAATCAATGTTAACAATCCTTTTCCTCCTAAATAAACATTTAAGCATTTATAAAATTTATTTGATTTCAAAAGTCTTTAAATTACATTATTATTATACTCTTTATGTTATTTCAAAAGGATACTTCCAAAGAAAAAAAAAATAAAAGATAGCTTTTCATATTTTAAAGACATTAAAAAATTTGGATGAAGAATAAAAGTAAATAAAATTTAATTGTATAATAAAAGTACTTTTATGAATAGATTGAAGAATGTCATTATTGTTTATTATAATATATATAAATTTTATTTTATTTAAACACAGAAATTTTTTCTAAAATTATCAATTACATTAATATTAGTTTATTTATAAAGGAGAGAATAAAAAACTTACCGGCAAGTTGCATCTTGAAGCCATGCTGCTACTCCAGATGTTCCTTGAGTTGATACATCATATACACAATTTTGTGCTCCAGAAAATCTAGTTAATGTATCCATACTAGCATTTACATCTGTTCTTATAACAAGTCTTTTGACTCCATATTGATTAGTTAAAGAGGAAAGAATATTTGTTGGATCAGAGTCAAAGTTAGTATTATCTGTAACATAAACAATTAATTGTGATTTTCCATTTTTTCCAATTTTTTTAAAGATATTATTTTGAATAACATTTAATGATAATGCAATAGCTTGTCCATTATTTGATTCTTGAGCCATATTATTAATAGCACTTGTAACATAAACAGGCATCTGGGAGTTTTCAAATGATGTATAGTATTCTTGTGTATTAATTGCAATACCAAAGACTGCTACTTGTGTTGATGTTCCAATTGAATAAGGAGAAATGAAATTATATAATTGCTTCTTAATTAATCCAAATGTATCACTATTAAGATTATTACTATTATCAATTAAGAGGTAAATATCATAGGAAAGTGATGAAACTTGGCATGATACAGATGGTGCTTGAGTTGGTGCTGTTGTTGGTTTTGGAGTTGTTATTGCTGGCATATAATTTGAACATCCGGTTTGTAATACAGCTGGATAAATAAAACGTAATTGATCTGGTGATGGGGTAAAGAAAAGTTGAGAGCTATCACCAGCAATATTATGTAATTCATCATAATTATTTTTAACTCCATCATAACCAACACCAATAGCAATGATATGATCATACTTAGATTGTAATTTTCCAAGAATATTATTTGTAGATGGCATTACACCTGTAAAACTATTTCCAGAAAATATAATAAGAATTTTTTTTGCCTTTTGACGTAAACCATTTCCAGTAGTAACTTCATCTTCTTCAAGACTTAAAGCTCTAAAAAAAAGATAATTATAAATTAATTATTTTAAAAAAAAAGTTTTAAGAAATACTTACTGATCAATTGATCTATCAGCATAGTCATCTAATGTTAAACTATTAATAGTACTAAGAACACTATTGTTATTATTTCCATTTTTCAATGTTCCATAACTTTTACCATCTTTTGAAAAAGTATAAAAAGCCATTTGTGTATTATCTTCATTACTACCAAGAGTAACATTAGAAGCAATATCAGTTAAAAATTGTTTCACACCATCAAAAAGACCATTATCCATTGAAGAACTGGAGTCAATAATTGAAACAATATCAGCATACAATCTAGTTGGGGAACATGGAATTCTATTACAAATATTTGACCCATTAACAGTCAAAAATAATAAAGAAATAACATACAATAGTTTCATTTTACCTATAATAATTAATGGAACATTAATAAAATAAATAATTGGTATATAATAAATTACATCAAAATTTATGAAGGTAATAAAGTATAATATATACCATTTACTTTATTCATTTTCTTTATCACTAATTTCTAAATATTATCAAATACCATTTATGATAAAAATTAAACTTCATTTACTTTTATCAGAATGCAAACAATTTTATACATATCATTATCAATTATTACCCCAAAAATTATTAATAACATTTTTTAATTAAAATTTATATATTTATATGATATCATTATCACAAAGATAAAAAAAAAAATTTTTATTTCATTACTTATAACAAGACATAAGGTGATTATAAAAAAAATAAATAAATATATTATTTTTTTTTTCTTTACAATTTTTTATTAAAAACATGTAATATTTAAATATCATTACTCTTTTTTTTCAATGAAAGTATATTATTTATAAAAGTGAAAATAGAAATATATATATATATTATATTTTTAATTATTATTGGTCAAAAAGTGATCCTTGAGTCAAGAAGTCACGGAAAGGTAAATGATTTTATAATGAAATTAAAATTATTATATAATAGTTTAATATAAAAAGTAATTTTATATTTGAAATTTATATAAAGTTAAGTGTAAATTGTTATTTTATAATAAATTTTAACTCAAAATATATTTCTTTATTAATTTTATATATATATAACATGGTACAAAGTTTATATATTATATTTATAATTTTGATATTAATTAAATATATCAAGTGTGTTTATCAATGTCCATTGGCAGGTTCTGGTGGTGGTAATTTATATGGTGGAAATTAGTAAGTTTTATCAATTTTATTTTATATTAAATTTTTTTTATTATTATTTATATATTATTATATTATAGTTGTGGAGCAGAATCACTTTTTCATCATTATTCCTGTTGTGAGGATAATTATTTTGAATGTTGCTTTGAATTAGAAGATTGGGTTAAGTAAGTTATAAAAATTATTAATAATTATAATAATATTTTAGAGTTTTATTTGCTGTAATTGGAATACTTTTGTTATTTTGTTGTTTTGGGACACTATTATCATTTTATTGGGCATATAGTCGTGTAACAAAAGCCTCACGAAATGATAAACGGTAACTATTAAATTTTTATTTATTTTTCTTTCAAATTAAATCAAAATTTACAATATATATTTAATATATTAAAGATTAATTTTAAAATATAAAAAAGGAAATTTTCTTTCTTATTCTTTTTTTTTTCAATGAATCTTATATAGAAAAAATTATACAATTATATTATATATTAAATAAAGAAGTTTTAAATAAATAAATAATTTCACATCCTATGACGTAAGATGTCAAATAATTTATAAATAGAATTTTAAATGTCTTTATCTTTTATTATATAAAATATTGTGAGATTATAAATGTTATATTATGGAGTCTTTTTAGGAGAAATATTAGTAGATGATTTATCATTTTCTTTATAATATATATCATTTGAATTTTTTTGTAAATTTGATTGACGTAAATTGATACTTGAAAAAAGTGGTGTACATTTTAACATGTCTTTTAATTGTATACATTCATAATTTTCAATACTCTCTTGGAATTTATTTATCCAAAATTCTTTTTCTTCTTTTGAGGATGCTTGTAATGTTGAAACACTAACAACTTGATAATATCTTGTTAAATGAATAACAACAAATGCATTTTTTAATGATGAACCAACTTGTGATTCACCTGAATCAGCATCACAAAATACACATGAATCTAATGGTACAGGTTGTTTTTGTACAATAAATACTTCTTGTTTTGAACCAACATTACTACCACGTTTAACAATCTTACCATTAGCTTTTTTTAATTTTGTTAATAAAAACATATCATTAAAAAGAAAAGCATATGAATCTATTAATTTTCCACCAGATTCAACTAATGTTAATACACCTTCATGAATTAATTTTCTTCTTGGATGTGCTAATAAATTTTCACAAAATTGTCTTGATAATATTGTTTTTAAAAAATCTGGTATAAAAGATTTACTATCTAATTCCATGATACTTGGCCAGACAACTTGATTTTGTAATTGTTGTATTCTTTCAAAATTATGTAACCATTGTACAGAATCATCAATTGATCTTAATGATTCATTCATTGTTTCAATAACTTTTTCAATTTTAATTTTTTCATCTAAATCTGTAATATTTTTTAAAATTTCTTTTAATAATATTGGTAATCTTGTTATTCTTTGTAATGGACATATAAGTAAATCTTCTAATTGTAATCTTCCACATCTTCTATCTCCCATACATACTTTTTCAAATTCTAAAAATCTTTCTTCTCTTTGTCTAATTGATGTCAGATATTCAATTGTTGCTTTATAATTAATACAATATGCTTGATATGCTGATATAGTACTTGGTCCTTTATTAAAACGTTCAAATAATTGTACAATTAATGTTACAACATCATATTCTTTATATAATTTACCATCATTATTAATATCTTTACAAACATCTGGTAAAAGAGAAAGAAATGATTGACAAAATTTATGACTTATTTTAAATATTTGATCTAAATTACCAAATAATAATTCTGGTTCAATACTTAATAAACATCCCTCTACCTGACATTTTTTTAATGGTTCTTTATAAACATATTTTAAAACAGCAAGTTGTTTATATAGAAAAACTAATTCTGAATGAAAAAGTTCCCACACTGCTTGAAATTTTTTCTTTTCATTCTCATTTAAATTATATGGTAGTAAAGGAAAAATATCAAACCATGAATATTCAATATATTGTTTGAGTGCCCCTTCATCTACATCAACAGAAATGGTACATTCTTGTAAAGCTTTTTCAACATGTTTCACGATTTCACGAGACTTTGCACGATGTGACCATTCATAAAGTCTTTTAAGTACCCATGGACTACGTTTATTTGTCTCTGATCCAATATCTTCATAAAAATTTTGAGCTGCCATTGTTGCTCTTTGTAAATCTATAATAAAATATATATATAAAATATTTATTATTATATATAAATTTTTACCAGCTAATAATCCACCACCAGAACTTATAGCTCTATTAAAAAGATGAAGTTCATTAGTTGATACTTGAAGATGTGGTACAATAATTACATTATCTGTAACAGTTCCAGTTTCATTGTCATTATCTCTAAATTAAAAAAAAAACAACAAATAAATGATAATATATTAATATAAATTGACAAAAAAAAAAAGAAACATGTAAACATACGAATCAGTTTCTTTTTCCTAAAAAAAAAAATATAAGTTAAAATATAATTATAAAAAAGAAAAAAAATAAAAACATACCAATCCTGTTAAAGCATCTCTTCTAACTAATTGTTCACGATTTGGATGTAAAGTCATTATCTCGGCATCCTCATGCTGTATATTATAACGATATTTAATTAAATCACAAAGATTATTAATTTTTAAAATAGAAATATTACTAATATCTTTATGGTATTCAAAAAAATTATTAGAATTGTTAGATAATTTAAATCTAGTTGTAATTAAAGGACACACAAATAGATGCATCTTACTTAAAATTAATTTAATATTTGTTTAATTTTATCAAACTAAAAGGTTTTACTTTTTCATATTCCTATATATATATAAATATATGTATATATATATATAAAAAAGATTCTTCAAAAATTTATATCCTATTTTTAGACATTTTTGTGTGAATTATTAAATATCTAATTTTCTATATTTAGAAATAAAATAATTAAAAAGTTATCCATATTTTAATAGTACCAAGTTTTTTTGTCTTAATATAAGAAAAGAATTTTTATTATAAAAGAGTTATATTGTAAAATAATTATAATTATATTTTTTAATAATATTTTTCTATATAAAAATGACATGCAAATATTTAATATTATTATTATATATGAATATAAAAGTTTTATAATATATATTTGAAAAAAAAAAATATAAAAAAAAAACTTACTTGTTTAATTAGACAATTACCCCGCAAATGGTGAAATAATGTTAATGAAGGAGATTCAGTCATAGTAATAGTAAAGTAATAACTTTTTAAATAATAAAATCGGATAACAATAATAAAATGGAAGAGATAAGAAACATAAGACTAAAATAAATTAAGGATAAGTTTAAATTACATATATATCAGAAATTTGGTACACCCTCGCATCAGGGAAAGATATCTGTTATCTTTAAAAAAAAAAAAATTTTTTTTTCGTGTTTATTAAATTCATTTGTCACATTTTTGGGTAAAGCTTTAATTTTGAACTAAATTAAATATTTACAATATAAGGAAAAAGTTTTATTATTAAAAATTATTTAATATCAGTTAAAAAGTATAACTACTTCTAACTTTTTTCAATTAAATGTATATACTTCTTCGTTTTAATATATTATTAATATGTTAATAAAATTCTAGTAAAACATTAGATAAACTATTCGAAAAAAAAATTAACACATGTGAAAATAAAAAAATTATTGGTACTTTGGAATAAATAATGAAGAATAAAATAATAATAATATATATTTATAGTTTAAAGAATATTTTTAAATGATGTAAAAAGTATTTTTTGTACTTTTTGCATTCATTATATACTTGGGAATACTCTTTTTAAACCAATCAATCTTATTTATAACATTTTATTATAGTATTTATTTTTTTTAAATAAAATATTATTAATATTAAAAATAATTAATATTATGCCATTATTTTACTTACTTATATATTATTTAAAACTAATTATATCAAAGATTTGAAATAACAAATATAACTTTTTTTTCACATTATTTATCAGTTATAAGGCTAACAAAAATTTAATTATACATTGACAGTATCTTAAATTAGTATTCATAAACAAAATATTCTAATATGAAAAAAAATTAATTTGTTGTTTTAAAATTAAATGACTACAATGAATTTTGTTAAGAGGTAAAAATTTTTTTAGAAATCAACAATAATTTTATTAATTATTTTATGTTAAAATATATAATATATATACATAATTTCCAGATGGATAAAAAAAAATTAATTTCCTTATGTATTATTTTCAAAAGAAAAATATTAAAAATAAAATAATAAAGAAAGTAAGAGGAGTTAAAATAAAAAAGTAATAATATTAAAAAGGTTAAAGATAATAATTAAAACTTTAAAAATATATAAATTTTTAAGTTAAAATAATATTAATTGAAGTAAAATGACTCTATATAATAGTTAAAAAAGGATAGGCAAAGTGTTTGTAAGGTCAAAATACAAATAATTAACAACATATCAAATTTCAATAAAATATATAACTCACTGTTTAATTTATATGAATAAAAATTTCTTTTTAAAAGTTCTTTTTTTTTTCTTTTGTTTTTCAATTTTTATCTTTTATGCCATTTTAAGTAAGTATGTTTTGGAAATTATGAAAGCAATTGTGAGATAAAAAAAAAAAATTAAAAATACATTTAAAAATTGTATTAATAAATTTGTGATATGATATATAAAAAAGTTGGAAGTCAATTTAATTTTAGAAAATATTCAAAAACATGTATATCTTGATAATCATTATCTAAAATATATTTTAAAATAGTAATCTGAGACTTATGGCTAATTTGACTATAAAATAAAAATAAATAGACAAAAAGTGTATGTTTGTGGCACAATTATGCAAAAATATATTATTATTTAGAATAAAGTTCATTATATATTGTTATAAAAAATATAAATTAATATTATTTATTTATTATTATGATTTAATAATACAATATTATATTACAATTAATATTATTTATGTATAATAACTTTTATTATTTAAAATACAGACTATTATGAATTAAAAATAAAAATATTTTACTGTATATATAATAGAAATTTTAAATTTTAAACTTATAAAACAACTAAAAAAGGAGGAACACAAAAGAATAGACAAAAAAAAAAGAAGTGAATTTCTGATATAAAAAAAATATGTTTTTTTTATCATATATAAAAAGTTATAAGTGTTTACGTTAAAAAATTAGGTATCAATTTAAAACAAAAATTCTTTTTTGATATTTTATATCATTAAAAATTGTTTTATTTTTTATTTTTCTAAAAAAACAAAAGAGCAAATCCATAACATTACTTTATAATGAAAATTATTAGTATTTAAAATGACGAATTAATAATTAAAATTTTTTATTTAAAAAAAATATGAATCATATATATTTTTTGATGTACCAAAAAGATATGATTAAATATTTATAGCGATAATGCATATTTGTCTTTGCATACTAGTAGATATTTGTGGCACATTAAAATAAAGTACTAAAAATTCAAAAAAAAAAAAAAATTTTAGGTAATATTTTTATTAATAATGAAATAAAATAAAAATTTTAAAATACCTTCATTTTATTTTTCTATTTTTAGAATAATTTTTAGAATATTTGTAGTACAGTATATTAATTTTAAAGATAAATTTGAACATCGCATAAAATTGTTAAAATTTAAAACTAAAGAAAAATTACTTAACTTATACTTTAGTCTTTCTTTATCAATTTCAATAAATGAAATGTTAGGATAATTATCTAAATATAAAAACAGATAGATGAGACTTTTTAATTTGACAGGTTGGTTAAACTCTTCTATAAATAGGGACTTTTATTTATCCTCAAGTAGTTGACAGTTAAGGGAGTCATAAAAACTTTTTTTACTAAAATTAAAATATACATATAATAATAAAAAAAATTAGAAAGATTCTATCCATCTGGTGGAAATATATTTCTTCCAATCAAGTATACATTTTTATTGGTATAAAATTTTTAATGTATCCATATTTGATATATTCTAAGATATATTTTATAAACAAGTGCCATTTTATTATATTTTAACTCAATTAGGTAGATTATTTTGAAAATATCTAATGACAAAATATAATACTATATATTCTATCTCACTAAAATATTTTTTCTATTAATTGGATGATGAATTTTGTTAGATAAAAGTAATCTTATAATTAAACTTTTTTAATATATGTCTGGTTATTTTAATAAAAAATTTTATAAATATCTTTTATTATATTATATATAATGTATAAAACTTTTTTTTTCATAATAAACTATCTTGTAAATTTTTTAGTTTGCCTTACAAAATAACCATTACTCCATCTGAAATTTTTTTTTATTTATTATTTCCATGTTTTTTTTTATGAAAAAAAATTAACAATATTTATAATGCGCTTTAAAATTAAAAAAAAAAGAAGAAAGTGTTTCCTTATCTAATCTTTACTAAAAATATTAATAAAATAATAAAAAATTCAAATGAAAATATGTATTTTTGATGTAATACTAGAAAAAAAAAGTAACAATTTTCACACACACATATTTTGTAATTTTGTATTCTATGCTCCACTTATATACTTAAATTTTTAAAATAAAATAAATTTTATACTGATAAATTAAAATATTTTTTTAGGCAAAACTTTTATTTCTATGTAATTTTTAATATATTAAATTACTTTTTTTTCCGGATCAATAAACAAATATTTCTTAATTTATTATTTTAATAGTGGTTTTATTGTTAGATAAAAATAACAATATTGTTAATTTTTAGGTTTGATGTTTTATTTATTCTTATACATTAATAATTTAATAATGTTTTATTAATGCATAGAAATAAATAAATTTATTACTTGATTTTTTTGTTATGTTTTTTTTTAATAAAATAAAAGAAAAGAAATATAATAATATTTTAAGTACTTATTTTAATATAATAAAAAACAAAATTATATTATAATATAAGAAATGCATTGAATTATATTATTTTTATTTGATTTTTAATCATGGTACCATAATTTATATAATATATTATGTCATATAATATAAATGAATTTAAATAATATTCATTTTATAAATGATTTATATGAGTTAAACATAATAACATTTCAATTCATATTTAAATAAATTAAATGATAAAAACAGTCTGATAATAATAAATTTATTATTTAAAAATAAAATTTGTTGAGTGCATAAATTAAAAAAATAATTTGTACAATTATATATTTTTAAAAATATTAAAATAATAATGGTTTTCTTTTTTTAAAAACAATAGGTATTCCATTTACAGGGGTTTGTACAATTTCTGGAAGTGTTTTAACATAATCTTTATCTCTTTTTGTAGTTAATTTAAAACGTCTTAAAACCCATACAAGCATAATTTTTATTTGATTCATTGCAAATTTTTGTCCAACACAATTTCTTAGTCCACTACTAAATGGAATGAATGCATAAGGATTAATTTTTGAAATATTTTCTGGTAAAAATCTATTAGGATCAAATTTAAATGGATCAGGAAAAATTTTTGGATTAAAACTAGTTTGTTGAAGAGGAAAAACAAACATAGTACCTTTTGGGAGGGTATAACCACAAACTTCAACTTCATTTTTTAATGTTCTATTAAAATATGGAACTGTGGGATACATTCTAAGAGTTTCTTCTATAACCATCTTTGTATATTTAAGTTTAGGTAAATCTTCTGGTAAAACATCTCTCTCCTCTTCACCAAAAACATCATATATCTCTTGGTATACTTTTTCTTGTATATCTTGATAACATGCCAATGACCACCATAAGAAAGAAGCTAAACTAGAAGATGTATCGTGACCTGCAACCATAAATGTGTCAACCTCCTCTCGAATATCATCATCATTCAATTCATTTTCTTTTTTAAATTTTAACAAATTTGATAAAAATGTATTCTCATTAAATACTTCATTATTTTTTTCAAATTCTTCAGTCTTTTGTTTAATAATATTTTGAGTAAATGTTTTAAGAATTACTATAAGTTTATTTTTTTCTTTTTTATCACCAAAAAGATAATAAAAATAAGGTATTTGGTAAAATATATTTTTAAAATGTATAGTAGCTAATTTAAAATATCTTTTGACAGCTAAATGATAAGGATGATTTGGATTGTCTGCAATATTTACTTTAACTCCCATAGCAGTTTCTAGAAAAAAAAATTAAATATTAAAAAATAAAACAAACAAACCACATAAAATATCTAGTGCTGCCCTTTTAATAGTTTCAAGAATCTCTACTTCTTCACCACTTTTTGCAAAAACTTCATACCTTTCAACTATTGCCTTTGATTCTTTATTAAATGTTTCAAAATATTTTTTTAACATATTAAAACTAAATGAAGGAGCAATTAACTTTTTTCTTTGTTTCCATTTATCTCCATCTGAAGTAACTAAACCATTTCCTAACCAGTCATAAAAAAAATCATAACCAATTCCTTTATATGTTTCTGTTTTACTTTCAAGAATAACTTTAGATGCTTCAGGTGATAAAGCATGAACAATTAAAAGATTTCCTATCCAAAATCTTCTTAATGGTTCATCATTCTTAAAACCAATTTGATCTTGTTCATAAAACATTTTTTCTACTTTTTCTAAACTACCAAAAAACATTAATGCATTACCAATAATAGGTAAAGATTTAGGTCCAGGTATCATTTCTCCCAACTCATTTTTTCTTTTTCTTTCAAACCACCAATTTTTAAATTTTTTTAAATTTGATAAAATAAATATAGTTAATAAAGCAATTATAACAGGAAAATTAAACATTTTAAAAAGTAAAAAAAATTTAGTGTAAATTACTTCCATCTACTTATATATTCCTAAATGTGTACACACCTCATCACAAGTATGATCTCACATATAAAATTATCAAAGATGTCATTAAAAAATAAACCGGTAGAATAAGAATTCTAATAATTTTTTTATAATGTTCTTAATAACTTTGACATTGTTATCACTTTAATGAACAAAGATTTAAAACATCAAAGAATACTGTAAAATGTATAAAATTTTATACTTTTATTAGTATCTGTCTAAACAAATTAAAATTAGTCAAATTTTTTAAAAACACAATAAATTACCAACTTTAATATAACATTATTAAAAATGACAAAAATAATTTATGTTAAATTTTTGCATAACAATATAACCAAAGAAAAAAGTTATAGTATACACAATTTTTTTTAAAGTATATATACGTGTCTATCTTGAAATAATTTTTTGTTTTTCTAGTTCATTTTAATCATAAAAATCAAAAATATATATATATGCATAAAGATAAGGCAAATAATATTTATCCTCGAGCCAATACAATTTATAATGAAACTTTTACATTATTATTATTTTTTTTATAAATACTTTTTATAATTAAAGTATATTAAATTATTTATAAAAATATAATTAAACTTTTTATTTATCATTAACATGACAATAAATATATTTTGAGGTATTTACAACAAAAAAAAAAACATTATTTTAAAATTTCATCTTAAAACGATTATCTTCAAAAAAGTTTTTACATGAAAGTTTCTTAGCATTTATTTTACCTAAAAGAAATAAACCTTTTATACTTTTTAAATAAAATGTCTGAAAAACCATGGTATGTTTACTTATTATTTTAATATAATATTTATTTATAATTTAGGCTTGAAAAATATCGTCCACAAAAGATAGAAGATATAGTTGGAAATGATATAACAATGCAACGTTTAAAACATTTTGCCGTTAATGGCAATATACCAAATTTATTGTTATATGTAAATTTATTTTCTATTACATAAATATTTATTTTTAAGGGTCCACCTGGATGTGGTAAAACAACTTGTGTTTGGGCTATGGCTAAAGAATTATTAGGTGAATACTCGAAAAAAGGTATATTAGAATTGAATGCATCAGATGAAAGGTGAGACATCTTTTTTAACAATAATTTTTATACCTTAAAATAAATAAATAAATATATATATATATATATATATATATATATATATATGTATTATAATAAAATATTCTTTATAGAGGTATTGATGTTGTACGGGATAGAATAAAAAGTTTTTGTCAAGCTAAAGTTACATTTCCTTCTCCACATATGACAAAAATTGTAATACTTGATGAGGCTGATTCAATGACAGAAGGAGCACAACAAGCTATGAGAAGGATTATGGAAGAGTATAGTGAAACAACAAGATTCGCTTTTGCTTGTAATCAAAGTGAAAAAATTATTGAACCATTACAATCTCGTTGTGCTATTGCTCGTTTCTCTAAATTGAGTGATGAAGAAATTTTAAAAAGATTATTATATGTTTGTGAAAAAGAAAATGTATCTTATGATCCAAAAGGTCTCAAGGCTATTATATTTACAGCAGATGGTGATATGAGACAGGCTTTAAATAATCTTCAATGTACATTTGCTGCTTATGGAAATGTAACAGATGATTATGTATACAAAGTTTGTGATGAACCACACCCAGATCGTATAAAAACAATATTTGAAGAATGCGCTGTTGGAAATATGACAGATGCTTTTGAAATTGTAGATCAATTATATAAATTAGGTTACTCAGTTCCAGACATTATGAATCATATTGGAAGGATTTGTAGATTATGTAAATTACCAGAAGTTCTTAAACTTGAGTATATGCGTGAAATAGGCTTGGTACATGCTGATGTTTTAAGGGGTGTGGCCAGTAGAGTACAGCTAGCAGGTCTAATAGCAAAATTAGCTTTGACACAAAAAAGATTAAAGGAGGAAGAAAATGTGAAACAAAAATGAAACAATCAGGTTTTATTTTTCATAATCTTATTTTGTTTTCTGCCACATTTTAAGGTACTCTTTTAATTTTTGGTAAACCCATTTTTTTTAAATAAAAATATGTAGATAAAATATAATTATTATTTTTTTTAATTATTAAAAATTTGCCCAGCAACATTTGTAATGTGTTATCCAAAATAAGTTTTTTATTTTTTTAATATGTTAAATTTAAGTTATTATACTTTTTTTTTCTATTTTAAAGAATAATAATTTTTAAAATATAAAAAGAGTTGTTATAAATGATTTTTCATTGTAAACATACATTTTGTTTTGTATGAATATTAAAAAAATATTTTTAAAAGTTTTTTTGTACTATTAAACTTTAGTTTAAAGTTAAATATAAAAAAAAATTAAAATTATGAAATTTTTTTTATTTTATACTTATGTAGTTTTGTTTAATAAAAAATAAATTAAAATTTTTTTATTCAACCACCTGATATTAGATTTTAATTTTAAGAGATAACTAGGCCATCAAATTTTTTTAAATTTATAGATATAAATTTTTATATAACTTTTTTTTCTAAACCCAAATAAGATTTCATTTAGTGTCTTCTGGATATTTCTAGCTAGTTAGTTATAGAACACCCTGTATATTTTTATTACAATTATTAAAATCCGTAACCTTTAACCAAAATTATTCTATTCAAATCAATCATATTTAAAATTGTTTAACATAGTTTCATCTTATCAATACATAAAAGTTAGTGATAATACCTTATCAATATTGAAAACGTAGTTAACTAGTTCAATAAAAATACTTACAATTAACAAATAAAATATTTTATAATTTTTTCCTCAACGATTATAAAACATTATAATATAAAAAAATTTGTTGAAATATTTTTTTAATTCTTACGAAAAAAACATTTATATTATATTTACATTCATATAAACTTAAGTGCGTCAGATTATTTATTCTTGACTCATTTATAAAATGTACACTTCGGCTTATTTAGAAAAAATTTTTTATCAAAATTCTAATTCACATTTTATAAAAAAACGAAAATCATTCCTTCCTACGACTACGGATGGTGTTGAATCGTCAGAAGAAGTAGAAATGAATGAGAAAGGAGATTATCAAAGTGCTACAGATTTGTTGGAATATCTAGTTCCAATATTTTTTGTTATGGTATTAATTTTATGGGTATTAAAATGGATATTTCATTGTTATACCAGAAATCGGTAAGTGACCAATAATTATTTTTTTGTTTTTAATTTATTTGAAGGCAAAATGTTCGAGAAAGACATCATAGAGTAAATAATAATGTAACAACAAATGTTAATCGGGTACATCCAACATCATCTGAAGATCCATTTTTTAATGCTAGAACATATGCACAAATGTATGGTCAATATGGTGGTATATTTTTTCAACCTACACCACCAAAATATGATGAAATATCAAGAGATAATGAAGAAATATCTCAAAATATTGAAGTAGTTTCAGGACCACCTCCATATCCAAGCACTCCAAGTACTACATCTGTTCGTGAATTACGTGTAGAAAGTCTTTCTGCACCCCCAACATATTGTATAGAGGAAATATCGGACGTGTAATTTATTTTAATACAAAGGGTTTCTGTACATAAAAATATTTTTATACTAAATTGATCTTAATTTTTTTCAAAGCAGTTTAAAAAGTATCAATAATTAAAATGAACTAAAGTTAATATTCCAGATATTTATATATTATAATTACTTATTTTTCTTGTATATAATTAAAATTTCCAATTTATCAAACAACATTATTTATAATACAAGATATTAAAGTGTATTTACTAATTATGGTTAATTGCAAACTTTTTTATTTCTGACAAAATCAGCATTACAAAAAGTGTAATATAATTTGAATCGCAATTTTTTCTAAATTCTTAATATCATGTGCTGTTGACAGTTCTTTATTTACACTGCGAAATCAGATTATTACCATTATTTTTTTTTAAAGAATTATTAACTTATTTCTCTTATCAATTACGGTTTTGAAATTTTCCTGTCAGGAGTAAAATCTCAAGAATCAAATTTTTATTCAAAACACTACTTTCTTATCAATGTGTTTATTATTATTATAGTTAAACATTTTATATATAACTTTGTTATTTGCAAATAGGTTATTTATATCATTCTACATCATATACCATTTCAATGATTGTAACTGTCATTATTTAAAATTTTTTTTACTAACCTTAAATATATTTTTTGAGAAACATATTTTTCTTGTAAAAATTGATTTACAATGAATTTTTTTATTATGTTTAAAAAAATTACTTTTTTTAAAAAATTAAAAAAAATATCGTAGTTAAAAATTTATCTAAATATATTAAAAATCTATTGTAAATACAATTAGCAGAAATCTGAAAAAAAAATGACATTGAAACAGGCAAAATAATTTAAAAAAATTTACTTTAAATTTTATTTGACAATTCAACATCATGAATATTAATATGAATTGGATGTTAATTACCAAACAAAAACTTTTTTTTTTCTAAAATGTTTGTTTTTATACACGACAAATATATATATAAAAATTTACAATTTATGGTATCATTTTTATTACTGCTTCTTTTTTTTTTAAATAATTATAGCTAATGTAACTTACTTTAATTCGTACTATTTTTTATATATGAGAAAAAAAATACAGAAAAAACAAAAACATTTATTTTTACCAACATTAAAAAAATATTGTTTTAATGGTTATTCCAATAATCAATTGATGTAATTTAATGAAATTACAACCATTTAATAGATAATTACAAATCCCAAAGGTATTTTATAATTTCTTGACAAAGTATGTTTCTTAAAAAAAATTTTGATTCAAATCTGTATTTATTTAACTTCTTCATTTGAAAAATGACTTTTTTTTGTCCATTTTTTTTTATTTTGTCCAAAATTTCACTAAAGAATAATTTATTCTTTTAAAAAAAAAATGCATTTTTTGCGTTCTTGGAATTATTAACATAAAAAGATAAAGTTTCTTTTTTAATCAATGCAATTATTTCTTTCAGAAAAATTTATAAAATATTAAAAAAAAATTTATTAGCTCAAATTTAGCCTATACATATAATAAAAGAATTTAGTCAATCATAAGACTAAATTATGTTTTAGTCATATGGTCTGATAAAGAGTTGTGTCCGTTAATGGAAATAATAAATAAATAAACATTACAAGACCAAATATATGACATAGATATAAAATTATTTTAGGTGAATTATCTTGATATTCGTTAATATCAACAATAGATGGTAGTCCTAAACAATTACAAATTGCATGTGATATTATTGGAGCTATAACATTTCCTAAAAATTTTGAAATATTAATCATTTATACAAATATCATATATACAAATATAACATACCAGTTCTTAAGAAAAGAAAAGCTGCGTAAACTCCAAATAAATATGAGTATGTACATTGGAACAATCTTGCTAATAATGAATTTATTATAGATGATCCTTTTCTAGTATCATCTAATATATGATGTAAATGACACAGGGAAAAACCTAAAGGAAGTATAAAAATAATACTACTTTTTTCAAAACAATTCAAAAGCAATGGTATACAACAACCTCTAAAAGCTAGTTCCTCTGATATCGGAGCAAATACAACATTTCGAATAAAAATTCTATCTGTTAAACAATCACTCCATCCTTTTAGAGTAAAAATTTCTTTCAAAATACCATCAAGTCCCAACATAATAATTGTCCCAAAATACAAACATATTATTGGTATTGGAGAAATAAATAATGATGCCACTATACCTTCTTTTTTTATTCCCATTTCAAAAAATGAATTTCTATCCTAAATTATTAAAAAAAAAAAGTATATATATATTGTTAATAACAAAAAATTTAACTTACATTTGATGATAAAATTAAATGCACAATAAGTATAAATGCCACATTACAACATAATGCACCAGTCACACGACGAATGATACTGGGTAATGAATTTCGATCAGTGCCGTTATAGTCAAATAACCATAACACTAAAAGGTAAAATATAGGAGCTATTAGGCAAAATCCTACTCCAACATCACATACCATTACTTTTTTTTTATTATTAAAAATTTATCATACAATTTCTTTCTAGTAGATAAAAGAAAACATAAATATTAGCTAATTTTTCATTGACTTATTAAAAACAAAATAATATTTTGTTGGAGAAACTCATTTCTAATCTTAAAACGAAATATTTTGTTAAAATTGGAATTACGTCTAACAATTTGAATTAATTAAAAAAGTATTTTCTTATATATTTTTAAAGGATATTCTAAAACTTTTTTATTTTATTATTTTACCATATACATTTATTAATTTTTTTTATTTTAATTCTTTTGGATATAATTAAAATAAAATAATATAAATTATGGGATTAAGTGATGAATCATTGGTAACTATTCGATTTTCAACATTAGCCAAAATTGTGGCTTTCTGTCCTACTATAGCTCTTGTATTATGTATTTTAACCTCAATGTTTTTACATTGGGAATTAGTAACATCAACTCATTGTAATGTCTACAATTTTCTTCCATCTGTCTCAGCTGCTATAGCTACTTATAATCCAGAAAAATATATTTGGCGATTTTTAATTGCTATTCATATAACTCCTCGTTATATTTTTGCATTTGCTAATAGAAATCTTTTAATTAAATGTCCCTTGCGTCCTTCATCACGATTATCGTTTTTCTCTGCATTATGTAATTTATCATGTATCCTAAATATCTTAGAAATTACTTTTTTACTTCTTCTAACAACTATCTCATCAACAGATGATCATTGTAAGATTTAAAACTTTTTTAAATATATTCATATTAAAATTTCTAGTTCTTCACAAATGTTCTTTTATTGGCTTTATAACGACAGCTATGATTCATATGTATTTATCAACATGGTTATACAATCATTCTAATCGCCGTCGTGTAACAAATTTTGGAGAAAAAATATATCAAAAAAAAGTGTTATCCTCAATATTATGTACATTATCATTATCCTTAGCAATGTATTTTTACTGGAGACATAATACTTATTGTGAAGCTGGGATTTATACTTTATTTGCTTTATCAGAGTATGCATATATAATTTCAAATATCATTTTCCATTTTACAACATATTATGATTTTGTTGACAAAAATTTTATCTTATCATCTGGTACTTCTAGTTTCGGATACTATGAAACATTACTACCAACTGTTGTTTATAAAGATACATAAAAAAAATTTTTTTTCTAATTAATATTATTTATTAATAATTATATTATTTTTTATTTATCAAAATTTTTATATTATTACAAAATACATGTATATTATTTTTTTTTTATGTTTATGACATTAAAAGTTATCCTATATAAGAGACCAAAGCTTAAGTATTAACACTCTACTTAAAGTTTAATCTCTCTTTTATTTGCATCTATATATATTATTATATATTTTTTTGTTTTTAATAATAAAAAATATTCTTTTTAGTAGAAGTAAAAAAAAAAAAAATAACAAAATGGTATTTTTTGCCTGTGACAATTGTGGTGAATCGTTAAAAAAGAATGCTGTTGAAAAACATATTTATAGATGCAAAAATGCTACTTATTCTTGTATGGATTGTCAAAAGTCCTTTGATAAATTTTCATATTCGTCTCATTTAAAATGTATCTCAGAGGAAGAACGTTATGGTGGAAAAAATTATGTCGTCAAAGAAAACAAAGGAGAAAAAAAACAAAATGCTTGGTGTGAACAAGTTACCAAGGCAATAGAAAATGTGAAGGAGAAAGATTTAAAGGATATACTTAAACAAGTTTCTAAATTTGATAATATTCCTAGGAAGGAAGCAAAATTTCTTAATTTTTTAAACAATTCATTAAAAATTAAGAATCGTGGATTATGTGAAAGAGCATGGAAAGCTATAGAGGTTGAAGCAATAAAAATGAGAGAAGAGGCAATAGCAAAATCGGAGGAAGCTAAATTGAAGGCTAAAGAGGAAAAGGAAGCAAAAGAAAAGGTTTGTTTTTGGTGTCTAATAAATATAATACTTTAAAAAATGTTTGCCATCTATTTTTTGTGTCTTGTAAATAGTGTTTCATTCAATTGCAAAAAATGCGTTAATCTTTGATCATAATGTACTGGGGAGGAGACATTTGGTACATATATTTCTTTGTGAAAATTTTTTATAATTTTCTTGGTCATTGAACATTTGAATGGCGTCTCATTCAATCTTTATGTCATTAGAAGATTCCGCGTGATATGGCTATATGTATTTTAAATTTAACTAGCACTTATTTAATTTGATACAAAAGAATACCGTTAAAAATTATATGTTCTTATTTATGCTTTTTATATATATTTAATACTCTTTTTTTTTCAGGCTAAAGAAGAAGAAAATTGTAAAGAAGATATTCCTGATGAGGAGGTAACAGAAAAGAAATCTAAAAAAAAGAATAAACGTAAGTTGGCTGAATCTGAAGAAATTCCTAAGAAAGCTAAAAAAGAAAAGTAAATTTTTGTTAAACATTTTTTTGTTATAGGGGTAATAAAATATTATCCATATTCAAGAAATTTTTTCTATTATTTTTTAAATTACGTTTGGTAAATAATCAATCAACAAATAGTTGGATTTTTTTTCATATTACATCAATTATGAAGGTTAATGTCATTACAATCGAGTTAAAAAGCATTATAATATGGTCACTTGTTAGATTAATTCATTTTTAATTACCACAAATTATTTGTGAATAAAGAAATTTAACGAAATAATAATATAAAACGATAGATCATAAATTAATTTTGGGGGAGGAACTTTGAATTTTTATATAAGTTTAAACTAAAAGAAGTTTTATAAATTTGGATGTTTAAAAATAGGAATTATATGTTTAATTGTCTAAAGGTTTAGGAAAATAGTTTTATATGACATAATATATAAGAGTAGATCTCAATCTTAGTTTATATTTTACCATGTCAATTTTTTTTTGCCATTTTTTAATTTTAAAATTTATTGAAATAAAAAGGTTTTTCCTTTTTAGTCATAGTACATTTTATCAAATATAAATTTTTTTTTTGACATGTACAAGTTTAATGATTTCCACCACCCTAACTATAGATCATTAAATAACATAAAATTTTATTTAAAAAATTACCTACTTCCGACAACGTTATAATATTTTAAAATATTTTTTTTAATAATTTATCTTCATTATATTTCCTTAAAAAAAATATATATATATTTATATTATTTTAAAGTTATTTATATATTTCAATATTTTTGTATAAGAATTTTTTTTTTATTTTATTTGTTTATTTTTTTTTTTTTATTATTTATAATTATTAATATCAAGCTATATTTTATAATATATTATCCAACCTTTAATGTAACAAACTTTGTTCTATAAAAAAAAAATAATTTTATCAAAGTATATATTTTTGCAAAAATGGGACTAAACAAAAGATATTAATATATAGATTTGTTTTATAAAATAAAGATTAAATAAATAATTTGTAAGTTTAACATTTAAATATTTTATTAATTTTTAATTTTTCTATATTCTCTCTTTAGATAATATAATATTCTTAATACTCTCTTTTATATTCTTAATGTTTTTAAATATAAAAACATTACATATAATGTCAAAGATAATCTATATTTTAATGAAAGGATATTCAATTATTGAAGAAAAATTTTAACTATTAATGTTATTATATATATATATATATATTTTATATATATATATATATATATACATAGAAGGTCAACAAATATAACAATAAAAAGTGATAAGATTGGATTGGGTGTGTGTTGTTGACTCTATGCAAATATGTTGCAAAAGACAAAAAACAGCAAACCTTATGATAAACGACTGATTATTTTTAAACAAAAAAATTTGGAATAGAAGTTGTTATATTGAATAAGTTTATTTTGTAAAATTTTATCTTTTTTTTTTTTAAATTTTCTACCTAAATTTAAATGGAGAATAAGATAAAATGTGGAATATATGACTATTTTTAATTAGTTTTTAATTTCTATTCCACCAACAAAACAACTACTCCATCTAAAGTAATTTTTTTTTTTTTTTTATCAGAGACAAAATAATTTAATGACCACAAAAAAATATTTTCACTAGAGAATTTTTTTTTTTACAATAACAAAGCTGGAAGAAAACTATTTAATATATTCTTTTCAATATATCATAATAATAACAGGAAAAGATTTAAAGACTATTAAGTGAAAATATTAAATTCATAGAAAAATGCTTCTAATAATCAAAAAATAAATATTTTAGTTGGCTTGTAATAATATACTAGTTTTTATTATTATTTTTTAATATTTTTGACACATACACAGCAAGGGTTTTTTTTTTTAATTATCATTAAAGCAACGGAAAAGAATATATTAAAAATTAGAATCATTATGTTAAGGAGTACTTTTTTTTTTTTTATCTATAAATATAGTAAACAAAGCTATGGTTTGAAAGAATGTGCCTTTTTTTCCCTACTTAATTTTATTATATTTTATCCTTTTTATTTATATTCCTTTTTTTTCAATTAATGTTTGATATATTATTTTTTTTTATGTTAGATTTTTATTTGCACTATTTATTTTAAAGTAAAATTAGTGATTATTGCTCAAGGATAGCTAGTAAGTAGTATGGTGATTATTTTATTTATAGCTATTACATTTTCTCCTTTTCTTTCTTTTTTTTTAAATTTTTTTCTCTTATAATGAGTTAAAAGTATAGGAGAGGGTGGGTTATTAAGTTATTTATGTTCTCTGGAAACCATAAATTTTGTAAAAGTATAGATAAAGTATATAAAATTTTTTATTTTTTAATTTTTTTTGTAAATAACTTATTTTATATAGGTAGTTATTGAAGATTAAAATAGTATACTTAGAAGATTATTAATAAATCAATATACTATTAAATTTTTATTCTTACATAAATCTTTAATATTTTAGAAAAGAAAATGTAATTTTGTTAAGAGTAATTTTAAGAATTCATAAATTTTCAATTTATCATCATATGATAAAGTGGTTTAATAATCCCTGATGTATAAGTACACCTCGCCAATTTATAATTAATAATATGACGTTATTATGCATTAAGAATTATTATTTTGACATTTTAATGACTCTCTAATCTCAAACTTTTTTTTTTCAGTTAATTATTTTTATCATTATTTCAAAAACAAAAAAAATTTATTCTCCACATTTCAATCTATATTATATTTTTTTATTTTAAATATATATATACATATATATATATGTATATATATAACGCAAATATTTTGGATAATTTTTGATTTACAAAAAGAAAAATGAATCCTGAATCATTACAAACAATATCAAAAAGAAATATCTTATGTCAAATGTATAATGATAAAAATTTACATAGACTTCAAGTTTTGCCAGCTCATCTTGTAAGACATCTTAAGCAACTAAAAAATGAAATAGACATATTTTATAAAGTACATATCAATTTTATTGATGTGTTTGCAATGTCATTAGTGAGCATTGATCCAGTAACAGGGTCTTTTGACCGCCTTGGAACTATTAAAAGATTGCGCAGATATAGTCAACCTGCTGTATATTTTCAATTGTGTGCTGTAAATGCTATGGATGATGAAACTTTAGAGGTTTGGTTATTTAGTCTCTCAGAACTTGAACATCATGCCTTATTAATATCAGATAATGAAGTTGTTGCTGGTAGAGCATTAGAAATCGTAGGTAGAGAAGGAATCATAAATTATGAGCATTGCGCAATGAAATCTGCTTACCACGGTTGGCTTCCAGCATTAGAGAGGTAAGAGGATGATGATAATGAATACATTATTATGATTAAATATTATATTAACAAATAATAATATAAAATTTTTAGATCTTTGATGCGTGTCCAAGAGCCAGGAAGCGGATTATTGTCAAGATGTATATTAATGGCAATACGCCATCATCATTATCATATAGCAAACTTGTTAGAATGTTATGAATTTTCAGATTCATTTGTTTATTTTTTTCCAAACGGGTTTGTTCCAGTAGATTTTGTTATATCACTTCTTGATGGTTCATTAATTAATATTGAAATTGGTAGAACCATTGCAAAAGATCTCATTGATTGGATGCCAAAAATGGAAATTCAAAAATTAAGTGAGGCATTAAAAAAAGCATCATGTTGTCCTTTTATATTGTCAGAACTTGAGACAATGTATAGTAGGAGAATTAACACAACTTACACTAATGATAATAATAATGAATAATTTAATGAAAGATAGAATGATAAAAAAAAATTAAAAAAGAAATTATACTGTAAGACAATTAATTTTATTTTTATTTTATATAATTTGTACAAAATGTTTAATGTATTGTTGTACATAAATTTTAAGTGTATAATAAAAGATCTTATCATAATTAAATGTCTTTTAAACTTTTCCCAATTCTAAAATGTATGTAGCAAGAACTTTGGTTCCCTCAATATAATTAGATACATTAATTTTTTCATTTTGTGAATGAGCCATGTCATCAGATGCACCAATTGGGAGAAGCATAACACTTTTTTTAGTTAATTCTTCAATTGTTAATGTTACAGGAATTGAACCACCTTCTCTTGTATAATCTGGTTCAACACCAAAAACTTTTACTAAAGCATTTTTTCCGGCAGTAAAATTAGAATCTTTTGTATCACCAACCCATGAACGACCACCTTGAAGAGGAATAGTTTTAAAACTATTAGGTGATCCTCTTTTTGACCAAATTTTATTAAGATATGCTATAACAAGTTTATCAACTTCTTTTGGTTCCATATTAGGTACTGTACGAATAGAAAATTTTCCAATTACTTTTGATGGTATAACAGTTTTAGCTCCTGGTCCATAAAAAGCACCCTCAACACCATGAAGTGAAAGTGATGGATATCTCATTCTATTCATTAAAATTTCCTCTTTTTTCATTGATATAAGTTTTTTTGCACCAATATCTTCAGCATATGATTTTACATCAAAATCAATCATTTCATATAATTTTTCTTCTTCTTTTGTTAATGGTGCAACTAATTTGTCAAGACCTTCAATTAATATTTTTCCTTTATTATCAACAAGTTGACTCATTACCCAAACAAGATCATTTAATGCTTCATGAACAACACCACCATGAACACCTGAATGAAGGTCTTGTTTAACACCTTGAATTTCAATGCAATAATATGAAACACCTCTTAAACCATATGTAATACATGGTTTGTCTTTTCCTAACCAATAATTGTCAGAGATACATGAAAAATCAACATCTTTTAAGAAAGTATTTTGATGAGAAATTAATATTTCATCTAATCCTTCTGATCCACTCTCTTCCATTCCTTCAAGAACAAACTTAATATTAACTGGACATTCAATACCAAGTTCTTGCATAGCTTCTAAAGCATTAATCCAACCAAGAACTGGTCCTTTATCATCAGTTGATCCACGTCCATAAAGTTTACCATCTTTTTCAATTAATTTGAATGGTTCTGTAGCCCATCCATCTTCTTTTTTAGCTGGTTGAACATCTAAATGTCCATAAACAAGAAGTGTCTTTTTTTTAGAATCATTTCCATATGTACCAAATAATACTGGTGGTAAGTCAAGAACTTGACCATCAGGTAATGTTTGTTTTCCATTTGGAATTTTTTCACATTTAGCTCCAAGATTTTCTAATTCTTTTTGTGCATGATCAATCATCTTAAAGACATCCTTACGATGTTCAGCCTCAGCAGATATAGATGGTATTTCAACAGCTTTACGTAATCTTTCAATATAATGACTTTTTTTAGAGTCAATATGTTGGAAAAGTTTATCAATATTGTTAGTCATAATTTTTATTTTTGTGAGAAATTAAAAAATACGATTTGTTAAACTATAAAAAGAAAATATGATAAAAATACTTTGTAAATAAATAAAATTGTCGATTGATGGGATTATACATAAACTTTTAAAGTCAAATCTCACTTTGTACTTAATATCAAGAATTTAATATATATGATAAGAAAAAATTTTCAAACACGTTTATGGCTTATCAGTGATTATAAATTTCCGTTAAGTGTAAAAGAGGACTAATAAATGATAAAGATACAATGATTTGACAGATTGATAATAATAAAATTGATAGTGTGTAAAATCAAAAGACTAAAGTTCAAAATAATGTGATAATTCAATGTAATAAATGTTAATACCTTGGTGTAATTAAATATAAATTTTCACTTATATATGACCTGTCAAAATGTATTTGGAAAGTATCATTAGGATGTTTAAAGAAGAAAAAAAAAATTATAATTCATATATAAATTGCCTACTCATATATATATATATATATATATATATAAATATAAAGTATAAGAAAAAGAAAAGTACTTGATATATTTTTATAAACATAAATTTATAGACAAAAATAAAATTACAATAAAAAATAAAAAGATAGTCAAAGATTAAATCAAAAATATTTAAAAAGAAGATGACTAAAATATATAATAAATAAAAAAAAAAAACTCACTCAGTACAAACATCGATTAAAAAAAAATGCAACATATTAATATAATGTAATTTAATATATATTTCATTAAATCTATTTAATTTCATATTTTAATATATAAAAAAAAAACATTCTAACATTTTAATTATGGTCTTATTCAAATTTATGAGTAAAATATTTCTGAAACTGACTATATATTTATCAATTATTTTAATCTTTAGTACTATTAATTTGAAATACAAATATTTTAAAGTTAAAAAGTAGCGGTTATATATTGTACTTAATACTACGATTATATTGAAATAGCTTGATAAATGACAGAAGTGAAAGTAATGTTTCTGAAGGCGGTTGTTTTTTTTTTCAACCAACTTCAAACTTAAAGTAATATGCTTCAGGATAGGAAGTTAATTTAATATTAAGGGAAAGTTTGTTCAAAATATTTACTTAAGCTAAATATTAAATTATTTTTCATCTTATTTCAGAATCTCCCTTAAACTTGAAAATATTTATTTTTTAAAACAATCAAAATAAAATTTAATATGTAACATTTTGTAAGTTTTAGTAAAAATAAAAACAATTTCTTTCTTTGACATTGGTTTTATTTTCACAAATCAATTTAATGAAAAACAAAAAAGGGAAAAAATATCATGAATTAAAATGATAAGTTAATATGAATTGTAAAAAAATAATTAAAAATGATCTTCAAATTATGGAATAAAATTTTTTTTAAGATTTAAAATATATTTATTATTTATGTTAACAAATATCTGACAACATCATTATTGGAGAAGAGTTAACAACTAGATATAATTACTTTTTAAAATCGGTAAATCCATTTAAAAAAAAATATTATAAAAAAATAGTACTTTTTTTTTAGTTAATGATAGTAAAATAATTAAGATAAAAATTATTGTTATTGATATGCAAGTACATTAACAATATACACATCATTTAATAATATTTTGTGAAAATTTTGTGTAAATAGATAAAATATCTATAAATGTATACAATAGATATTATGTTGATGATTATTGTTTATAAGTTTGTTATTGATCAATATATATATTGTGCATTTTTGTATAATATTATTTATATTATTGACTTATTGAAAAAATATATCATTTGTTTTAAAGATAGATTGTCATTAAAAATTCATGAAAATGGTCACATTTTCTAAACTTTTATTTTCTGTGATCTATAAAATAATCCATTCAACATTTATTTTTTATTTTTTTTAAATAAAAAAATAATGTTTAATTTTTATAATACGTAAAGAAATTTAAAAATATTACTGGTAATAGATAATTTAATTTTATGTTTTAAAAATTACAACGTATTAATTAAAAATAATTTGTTTTAAAAGTTAAAGATTACTGATTATTTGATATGTCACAATAATGGAAAAAAAAATTTTTCAGTAATGAATTAATTTTTTTTTTTAAAATACACACATTATAAACATTTTAAAATATAAATTTTTAATGTTATTCATAACTTTAAAATTAATTTATTCTGTCATAGATTTTTTTTAATATTATACGAGAAATACAGTACGACATTTTTTCTTTAAAAACATTTTTCAAAATATAAATAACACCTTGAAAAACTTTTTTTTATTTTTATTATTTTAACTATTTACTTGTTTAATTTCTTCAAGAATATTGCAGATGATATTTTTTATCTTTAAGAGTTGATATTTTTAATTCAAAAAATATTAGAAATTTTTTTAATTTAAAGTTTAAATATTTTAAGTATATTTTAAATGATAGTAGCATTGTAATTAAGTTTAGTATAGTAAAAAAAAATTTTGTCCAATTATGTACATTTTTTTAATTATTTCTATTAGCAGTCTAAATAGAATTTTAAGATTTCACTAAGTTTTTAACTTTTTAAAGTAATATATAATAGATTTCATAAAATAAATTTTAAATTCAATAAAACATTTTTAATTTAAGTAAAAGTAAAATGGAAATTAAAAAATATCTTTAATAGAAAAATCATTATTTTAAATGTGTTTTCAGAAATAAAAAAAGTATACAAAAAACTTTTTTAATTAATAGGACTTTCGTACCAATGTTTATAAAATTACCTTTTGATAAATGCTGCAATAAAAAAAAACAATAAAATAAATTTTTATCTTATTTTAAATATTAAAAATTTAATGTAGTCATTTAACTTTAATAGCATTATTATCATTCTTTACCAAATAAGTTTCTATTGATATGTCATTTAAATATTAATTTTCTATACTTTTTTTTCTTTAATTAATTAATAAAAAAGTAAAAAAAAAGTAAAAAACAATAATTTTTATAATTATGAGATTGAAAAGATATGTTATATCAGAAAATATTATAATAATGAATAACTTAATTTCAAAACAAATTTTATATCTATAACATATGGTATATGATTCTTTTTGATATCAGCCATATTGATGAATTCAAGTCCCTGTAAATATTTCTAAAGGACAATTTTAATAAAAACAAGTAAAAATAATTACACCTTTTTTTTTATTAGAACGAATAATATATCATATATATAAATTTAGCTAATAAAAAATGTCTTACTATTACAGTTATGATATGGATTATTTTGAAAATTATTCATATTTTGAAAATTTAACCTATGAAAATGATGGTAATTTTAATGATTATATTCTTCCATTTCCTCTTACTTTTATCTTAACTCATGTTGAAATTGGAATAATTCATTTTTTATTATCTTCTTTTTTCATGGTCCTTCAACTTTTAGTATTTTTGGTAACTTTTTTTTTTAAAAAATCATTTATAATATTATGTCTTTTTTTAGAGTTTCTTTAATAACAAAGAACTTTTTACAAAGACATCCTTTATAATAATATTCAATCATGGAATTTTATCTTTTATACAACAAATTTGTCATGTTATAACTGCAATATTGACTATATTTTTTATTAAAAAAATATCAAGACTACTTTCAATAATTGGATCATTATTAACTGCTTCATATATTGGAAGTATAATTTTTATCTTTCTATTAACACTTAATCGTTTTGATATTCTTTATGATATTCAATTAATAAATTTTGAACGAAAAGAAATTATTTATATAATTTTTATTATTATATGCTACTTATGTACAATAACATTATTTATTGTTTATATTGTATTTCCTGAATTTATGTTAGTATTTAATTATAATCTTTTTGAATGGCAATATGAAAACCGTTTAGAAAGTAGAACAGTTTATCAATTTGAAAAATATTCAATCTTATCATTACTAGGAGTATCATTAATTTTACAAATTTTAATATTTTTTAAAGTAATTTTTCTTCGTTGTAGTACTAATAGAAAAATAGTATTTGTTGCTGATGATTTAAAAATTATTCTTCATGCATTTTTATGTTTTGTTACAGCATTAATTCTTGAATTAATTAGAGATGGAATATTTTTTTATATATATTGGTCAGGAAATCAAATAATTATACCACATATTTTACGAATTTTTTGTTCAGTTTCTAACAGTTTTTTTGTATTATGTTTTGTAAAGTAAGTTTAAAAAATTTGTTTAAATAACCAATTAATATTTTAAGAGAAATTCGTAACTATATATTTATTTCAAAACATGTAAAAACTGACTTTAGAAATACTACTATTGTGAAGTCTATTAAGGTATCTGGTAACATAAATAATATTAGAAATATTGCATAATATGGCAATTTTATTGTAATTATTTTATGTATATAAATGAATTTCTTTTTTTTAATACTAATTCAGTATCATTTTTGATGTATTATGTTAATGAAAAATACAATGTCAATTAAATTTCAATATTATTTTATAAAATATCATCTTACAGTATGATAATATGTGTTTTTTTTTAGATTATAAAATGTCTTCCTGGAAATAACTAAAAATATTCATAAATTTTTTCATGCCTGGTTACTTTTTTTTATTATTTAAAAGTAACTTATATTTAAAGATTCATTTAACGATAATTAAATTTTTAATTGTAATTAAAATTTACTTGTTTTAACATTTTTTTTAATGCTAACTTTTTATGTTATAATTGTAACTTTCTAAAAGATAAATAAAAAAAATTTTTTTAATAAAAAATGCTTTTACAAATTCATTTTTATTGTTTTTTACGTTAAAATTATTAAATAATTTTTTTATTTACGTAATATTTTAAGTTAAAAATTTAAAAATGGAATATGTGTAAGAAATTTTAAGTTCGAAGAACTTTTTATAAAAGTATTTCATAAATGAAATATCAATGTTCAGTAAAATGTATTTCTTCAATTTTAAGAAATTGTTTTTTAAACTTTTATTTAAAAAAAATTGCAGGTGGTACTTTTTTAATGTTAATAAATTAAAACTTTTATTAAAAACATATTTAAAATTTTTTTTATATGAAATACAGCGTCTTATAAAAATTTTTATACTTGAAAACAATGAAAATGAATGAGATATTTTAAGGCAACTTGAAAACAAATTCAAAATAGTACTGAAATGATTATTGTTACCAAAAAATAATGTAATATCCATTTAAATATTCTCAATTTGAATATATTAAATTTTTTATAAACATACCACGTAATTAATTTAAATAAAAACATGTATAAAAAAAATTACACTTTATTTTTAAATAAAAAAAAATTAATAATATATTATCTATTTTTATATTCAATAAAAAAAAATGGAAGATTATGATTACAGTAATGATACAGACCTTTCTTTTAATGTTTCTTTCTATTATGATTTACCTGATGAAGTATTTTATGAAGTTTTTGGTGATGCTGTTCTTGTTAGCCTGAAGTGTTTTTTAAATAATCTTCAAATTGGAATAATTCATTTAGTTATCTCTTCTTCTTTTATGATACTCCAACTTTTGGTATTTTCGGTATGTTTTTTTTTTATAAATTATTCATTGTTACTATTATCATTATTATCTAGAGTTTTTACAATAACAAAACTATTTTTAAAAATACATGCTTTAAAATAATATTCAATCATGGCATTTTATCTCTTATTCAACAAATTTGTCATATTATAACTTCAATAATAACTATATTAGAGAATGAAAAAATAAATGTGGTACTTCCAATAATTGGGGTAATATTAACTTCTTCATATTTAGGAAGTATTGCATTTATTTTTCTTTTAACATTAAATCGGTTTGATATTGTTTATAACATCCATTATTTACATAAAAAGGAAAAAGAAAAGTTTTATTTAATTGGAATTATTTTATGTTATATATTTACAATAGTAATATTTGTAGCTTATACTTTAATTCCTGAATGTAAGATAACATTTAGTTTTGTTACTTATGAATGGGTATATGATGTTAATCAACCAAATATGTTACCTCATCAATTTGAAAAATATTCCACTTTAACATTTCTAGTATTATCATTAATTTTACAATTTCTTATATTTTTAAAAATATTTCTACTACGTTGTAGTACTAGTAGAAGAAAAATATTTGTTCCTGATGATTTTAAAATTATCCTTCATGGATTTTTATGTTTTGTAACGGCATTATTACTTGAATTAATATGGGATGGAATGTTATTTCAAATATATTGGTCAGGAGTATTGATAATTATGCCACATATTTTACACATTTTTTGTTCTGTTTCAAATAGTATTTTTAGTCTATGCTTTGTAAGGTAAATTTAAAAAATAATATTTACACTAATCAATTAATATTTAAAGAGAAATCCGTAAAAATATGATAATTTATAAGTATTTTAAGAAAAAATTTACAAATGTTGGTCAATTAAAATCTATGAAGACAGTAAATGCTACAAAGTTTATAAGAACTGTTGCATGATAAAACAATTTCAAATTATTTGATAATTAATATGTTAAATACTTATTTTTTTTTATTTTATTTTAAAATATCTGACAATAAACAACATATATTTTTTGATTATGCAAAATTTTACATGTCTGATAAACTTATTTTTTTGTGGTTAAAAAAATGTGTGATAAGGATATTTTATATTAATTTTATTTAATATTAATATAATCTAACAGTATAAAAAATAGTGCAGGTGATAATTTATAATATCTATAAATCAAAAAATATCATTAAAAACTTGTTGAAAATTTTCTTACTTAAATTAAAATTTTATATTTAGTTATATTGATAAAAACTTTTAAAGTAATATTGAGATATGTTAAATGATTTCTTAATATTTGAAAATAAAAAATTTAAGATTTATAATTTATATATAACAATTTTTTTAATTAAAAAATATACATATGTTTGTAAAAATTCTTCAATAAACTTTTTTTTAAATTAATTATAATATTGAATATTCAATATGGTTACAAAATATCATTTTGATGTAATTTTTTTTTTCTTTGAAAACAAATTTAAAAAAATGAAAAATTAAATAACTATTTCATTTTTTTTTGTTGATTAATTATTTATTAGCAAAAAAATTAAAAAAAAGTATAAAAATTATGGGTGAGAATGAAATGTTATACTGTAAGCTTTATAAATATTAAAAAATTAAACTTAACACAAAATTTTTATATTTTCTATTATTTGCTACATTATTTCATAGTTTTAATAAATTGCAAAAATACATTTAATTTTTTTACAGACATTTATTAATGTTATTTAAATTAAGATACATTAACAGAGATATAATTTTGGAACTGAAAAAAGTTTCTATATGAAAATTTTGTAATTTATTTTTCTACATAAATTTTAAAAATGAATGATTTGAAGAATGATGACTTTGATTATGAATTATACTATACTACTGCTAATGATACATATGATAATATTTCATCCGATGAAGAGGATGACGATATGCTAACGTTGTTCGATCCTATTAAACCACGAGTTTACATGAGCAATTTTCAAATTGGATTAATTCATTTTTTTTTATCTTCTTCTTTTATGATACTCCAATTTTTAGTATTTTCTGTATGTTTTCTTTAAAAACTACCAATTTTTATTATCATTATCATCTAGAGTTTTTACAATAACAAAACAATTTTTAAAAAAACATGCTTTAAAATAATATTCAATCATGGAATTTTATCACTTATTCAACAAATTTGTCATATTATAACTTCAATAATAACTATTTTAGAGAAAGAAGAAATAAATGTGGTACTTCCAATAATTGGAGCAATATTAACTGCTTCATATATAGGAAGTACATCATTTATCCTTCTTTTAACATTAAATCGTTTTGATATTGTTTATGACATCAATTTTTTACATAATATAGAAAAAGAAAAGTTTTATTTAATTGGAATTGTTTTATGTTATATATGGACAATAGTAATATTTATTGGTTATAGTATAATACCTGCATGTAAATTAACATTTAGTTTTACTAGTTATGAATGGATATATTTAAATTCTGAAGAAGTTTTTGAATTTGAAAAAAATTTTATTTTTTTAATGTTAGGAATATCATTTGTTTTACAATTTATGGTTTTATTGAAAATACTCTTTCTTCGTTGTGGTACTAGTAGAAAGATAGTATTTGTTCCTGATGATTTAAAAATTGTCTTTCATGCATTTTTATGTTTTGCTACAACATTTTTTCTTGAATTACTATGGGAAGGATTACTTTTTCAATCATACTTTACAGGAACATTTATAATTGTTCCACATCTTTTATATATATTTTCCTCAGTTTCTAATAGTTTTTTTATTTTATGTTGTGTTAAGTAAGTTAAAAAAATTAATTTAATCAATATTTTAATTTTTTTAGAGAAATTCGTAAAAATATTATAATTTATAGGTATTATAAGAAAAAATTTAAAAATAGTAGTCCTGTTAAAAGTATCAAGTTAACATTTAATACTAATGGAAATAAACTGATTAATAATGTGTCAATTTTATCTTAATTGTTTAATTTATATTTTTTTATCAATTCAAAAGTCATTCTATTTATTTATATTTAACAAAAATAATTTTAGAAATTTAAAAAAGTAAATAATGATAAAATATTACTTTTTAAAAATAAATGTTTTAGAATTAATTAATTTATAGTCGTTATTTAATACAAAATTATTATACAGTAAAATAAATAAGTTTTTTTTTTGTATTTTTTATGTAATAATGAAATTTTAAAAAATAAATAAGATTACTCATCATTTGTTTTATACCTGATTAATTTTTTTATCAAATTAGAATAATTAATATTTAAATTTTTTATTCTGTAGTTAATTTAAATAGATACTATAAATTGAAAAGAAAAAAAAATATTTAATAAAAAAATGTTGTCTAGCAAAAAATCATTAACAAATTATAATAATGCAAAGCTTTCTCTTTACCAGGATAAAGATTTATACTTAGATCTTTTAAAGTTACGTTTAACAGAATCAAATGGAACATTTAATAAAAAAGAAAAAATGACACCATATGAAATTAATTCTTTTTGTTATGCTCCTGTTCGACCAAATTTACGTCGTTCAAGAATTAATCGTAAGTTTAAGAATACTAATTAATAAATCTTTCTTTACATTTTAGATCATTCTGGATTGTTAAAAAGTAGATGCCTATTTCAATCATCTAAAATTATAACAGCTACTCCAGGAGATGATGGAAATACAGAGAAAAAATAATAATATTTCTTTTTGTAAATTTTTAAGCATAATTTTAATAAATTATGTTATAAATTATATATACATAGAAATAAAAATCTTTCAATTTATATGATAATTAATATGATAATTAATATGTTAAATACTTATTTATATATTTTACTTTTAAATAGCTAACAATAAAATATATTATTATACTTATGATTTTATGAAATAATTAATGTACAATAATTAATAATTAAATTATTTCAAATAGTTAATTGTATTGATTTTTTATTTTATTTTAATTATATATTTTATGTTGTTCATCAAAAAATTGATATATTAAAAAAAATATAATTTTTAATCAAAGTTCATTTGATAAGTTCATAGTATATTCATTCTAACAGAAACAAAAATTAAACATTATTAAGTAATTATTCATAGATTGTGAAAATGTTATACTTATATTGATAAAAATCAAAGTATGTGCAAATTTTGATTAAATTACTTATAATATATTGTAGAATTTGTAAGAAAAAAATTAACAGCAATAAATAAACTTAATGATAAAGTGTATCAATTATTTAACCGTATGAAAATTGAAATTTTTAACAAATTTTTAAACTAACTAGCAAATTAATTTTATAGATAAGACATTTTGACCAATTTTTTTTTGTGTGATGACAGAAGTTGATCTTACAATTCAGTTTAATCAAATAAAAAACGTTGATGATTCTTAGTAAATTTTAAGTCATCAATTATATGCATATTTTGTCATGTAAAAATAAATTTCTTGTTCCTATAATTTGTTATTATTCAATATTTTAATATTGTTTATGTTTCTATATATTTTTCAGATTCAAATATATAAAAATTTTAAGTTATTTTCAACACAATCATTATTTACAATAAAAGATTTTTTTTGATATAAACAAAGTATTTTAAAATATTAGATATAGAAATTCTTGTAATTCTAATATAATGTATCAAATACTTCTTTAATTTTGTTGTAAGAATATTTGTTTAAAAAATTTATTATATTATTTTCAAATAAAAAAAAACATTTTGAAATAATAATATTATATTTTATTAGAGATAAATTTATTTTAAAAGACTTTATTAAAGTGAATTACATCACCACTTGTTAGTTACATTTCAATACCGCGATAGTGATAAAAGTTCTATGATACCGAGAAATTTGTTTGAAAAGAAATAAATCTTGCGTGGATATTTTTTTTTCTTTTCTTAACTATTTTCTTTTAGTGTTGTGTTGGTATTTTAGATATAAAATTGTCTTTTTTATTTTCATTATTATACTACTTCTCTAGTTATTAGTTTTTTTTTTTACAATGGAAGAAGAAGAGCCAAGAAATTCTCAAGGTACGATCAGTATAATACAAGACATTCGCCATTGTTTAACTACAGCAATTCGTAATTTAAATAAAGGAAAAAATCATTTAGAAGCAACTGAAAAAAAATTTATTGTTAATGTTAAAAAAAAAATTGAAACAAATAACAAGGTATCTTTTAATATATTTTTTAAAAATATTTTTTAAAGGATTATATATGGAATATGGTTAAATTACTTGCTATAAGTCGGAATTTTTCAAAAAGAATTACAATTGTTAAAGCAATTTTAAAATCTATTTCACTTGAAACTGCTTCATTAATAAGGGGAAATTTGAATTCCCCAACCATGAGATATTCTGGTTTTGCTTTAAGAAAAATAAAGAAACGTGTTAAAATTGCTGAAAAACATATAATGGCTGTAGATTTTAAAAAATTAATAGCTGCCATGGAAATGAAAGAGGAAATAAATAGTGATACAATTAATAATATTCTAAGAAACATTGAAGATGATGGGGAAATTGAAAGTGTTGTTGATAAAATATTAAATGATTTGGGAATAAATCTTGACAACAACTTTAGTAATTTATTAAAAAAGTCACTAATTGAATCATTATAATTATCTGGATTGTTAATCTTCTTTATAAGAAGTTATTTTTGAGAAGTAATAAAGAATTTTCTTAAAATGACATTTAAAAAAAAACAAGGAAAAGTAACTTGATAGTAGTATCTCTAAGACATTGGAAACAAAAAATAAATAGCAATAATGAAAAATAGACAAAAACATAAATGATCAGAGAATTTAAAAAAAAATTTAACAATAATTTTCAAAAAAATGAAAACTTTTAAACTTAATTTTCAAAACTTGATGCTAGAAATTAGCATGTTCCCTGAAGTTAGAAGGAGAAGGCATAGTTGATTTTTAAAGTAGTAAAATTTTTTCGTCATAATATTTTTTTTTAATTATTTATTTTACATTTGTTAATAAAAAATTGTAATATCAACATGTCAAAATAAATATTCCACCAAAAGAAATCATAATTTTACAAAAAAAAATAGATTAGAATGATCCTATATTTTGTTTACATAAATGTTATAACAATAAAAAGTTTAATAGTAATAGAAAAACTAATTACGTAGATTCTTTACTTAAATTAACAAATAATTTCCCTGCTGCCATTCGACATGCTAACTCCATTTCTTCCAAATCATGAGACCACTCTACATTTCCCCATATTTGTGATTGATAAATTTGTTCTATTCTCGAAGCTTCAACAGCTTTATCAACATGCATTACATTTTCAGTTGCGGCTATTGATAGTAAAATAGATTTCATAGCTTCAACAGAATATTGATATCCAGTTAATTGCCAAAAATTAAATTTATCAAAATATTGCCTAAAAGTTTCATTAGTTTTTGATGAAATTTCAGGTAAATCAAACAAGCTTTCAGTAGGTTTTAAATCAACATCAAATTTTTTGTTAACCCAATCTATTACAGGTAGCCATAATTCTTTCTCTTTATTATATAACTTTTCATTTTCAGCAGAAATATATAAAATGGTATCTGTTGGGACAAATTCCATTACATTGTTAATGATATCCTCTTTTGTTTGATGGAAAGGATTGTCCATAGAAGTAAAAGCTAATCCTGTCAAACGCATATGTGTCATATTTAATGTTTCTAATTGTGAATCAAATTCATGTGCTATAACTTCTGCTAATGCTTCTGTTGGAAGCTAAGAGAAAAATCTTATTAATGAAAAAATATTTAAACTTACTTTTAACACATTTTGACCTAAAGTTTTAACTTTTTTGTTATCAAGAAGAACTACAAATTTATTCTCTTCTTCAGTATCTCTTGTGACAGTAACATTTTTGTAAAAACGTTTAGGACGATTAAATATTGATGTATTTCTATTTTGAATAACATTTAATTTTTTAGAAAAATTAATTAATTTTGACAAACATAGACGAGAATTCATTGCAATATGAAAAAATATACTTTTATAAATTAAAAATTTCTTTATTTTGTGTGGAATAATGCATCTTTAAGAATAACAGAAGTGAAAAGTAAAAATAAAATACAGAAAATTATCCTTTGAAATTATACTATTCATCGTCATCTTCATCATCATTAATCATTTTTCTTTTCTTTAAAGGTCTCTGAGAAGATTCCTCTGGTTCATCATTATTTTCTCCATCGCTATCATCAAACAAAGATCTTTTTTTGTTATAAATATGAAATAAATCTTCGGGTTTAAGTTCATTTGGTTGATTTTGATATTCATTATCAGAATCATTCTCTTTTCCATTATCACTTTCGTATTCTTCTTCACCTAAAAAAATAATAATCAATTTATAGAGTATGAAACTTACTTGAAAGTAAATAATTATTTAAACTTTCATTTACATCCTCAATATTTTTATTGGTAAGTTCTTCCATAACATCATCTGCTTCCTCTACATCACTAGTGTCGTCTATTACAACTCTATTTATTTTTTTCTTTATTTTTTTACGAGAGTCATTCTCCTGTATCTCAATATTATCATCTGCAGTTTCATCAACTTTAACAAATTCCTTGTCATCTTCTTGTTCCTCAGTATCATTAAAATCATCTTCATTTCCTTGTTCTTCAAAATCTTCCTCGTTTTCCAAATTAGCTTTTTTTTTTCTCCTGGTTTTATTAGGTTTTGAAATTTGATTCAAAAATAATGAGTCATTTACACCAAATAAATGATATTCTTCTGCATGAATCATTAATCTTTTTAGAAAATTTTCTAAAACTGGTAACATTTCTATATTCTTACATCCTTTTTTTAATGTATAAATCCACTTCCTTAGACAAACAAAAAATTTAACTTCAAAATAATAAATCATTTTTTTCAATCCAAACGATGAATAATATATTACTGAAATTAAATTATGTAATTCACTGGAAGAGATTCTATCACTATATATCAAAGAAAAATGCATTGCACATCGAGCTACAAATTTGTTACAAAATTGACCCATTAAATCTTCAACTTCTATAAGTTCCTCTTTTACCTCTAATGCATTGTTTCTTTCAAGTTGTCCACAATATCCTCCATTAATATTGATAAACTTTGCCATTTGAAAATAAACAGTTGTTAATGAAAACAATGCATTATATAAAGATTGTGACGATAGCAGATTATCCATATAATGATAAAATTTTACAAATGATTTAAGAAAGCTATGAAAATATAACTCATAGATTAATGCTCTATATTCATCTTCATTCCTTTCTTTTAAACTAGGGATTCTATAAAATGCCTCTTTTAAGATATTTAACATATATTTACATTTCTCTCTAATATAATTAATTTTTGGTTTTTCATACTTATTCATCGAATCTATAATTCTTTCAGTCCATATTTCAATATTATCAAAAGTCATAAAATCATTTTGAAATAACCATGGTATATTATCTAATCGTGATATTTTAAGCATGAACCATAATAAATTTAAATAATTCACTTCAGCACCCATTAATTCTACTTTTAAATCAGACCAAGTAACAATATCAGAATAGGCATAACGTTTAAAATCAAATCCTGATAACATAAGCATTTTGATTTGATTATAAAATTTAGTATATACTTTGCTTTTTAAAGTTAATACTCTTTCATCTTCACCTGTAACTTGTTTATTAAAGTTTCTATTAAAAGTTTTAAAAGTATTTTGCTTTACAATAGAGTCCATAGAATTTACTTCAATTTTATTTACAACTTTTGCTCTACCCGCTTTTGTAAAATTATTCATATCTACAAATGTTCCAGGAAATCTTCCATTCATAATAATACGGCGACGTTGACTGTGTTTCTTTCTGTTGGCTTCCTCAGTCATTGGAAATAATGGATCCTTATCATCTGGTAGAGGTTTTGTTCTTTTAGGATGAAAATCTTGTTCAATAGATTTAACTAATTCTTTTACATTTATAGTTGTAGAAAATTTTTTCATTTGTTCTTCTTTTTTTCTACGTGCAACTTCTGTTGCAACAATAGAATTTGGATCAACAGATTTAGAAATTTGACCGAAAATATATATAAACATATACATATCAGTTTTATATCCACTACTTTTTGAATATTTGTACATTGTTTCAATGATATCAGACACTACTATTTTACTTATTAATGATTCTTCTATTATAGTTTTCTCATCTGATGTTATACTATTGAAATTAGTTGACACAATTATTTGAACTAATTGAAAAATAGATTCCTTCGTTGCAATACTAATATCAGTTTTTTCTTGTTCATTAAAAATTGTGAGTAAACTTCCATTAAGATATACCATGAGATCAGAATAAGCAATAGATTTTAAAATATTAAATAAATAACTTTCTCTCTTTGATATTAACGTTGTTGTTTCAGGATTAGTGTGGTCCATATGTTCAAAAACAATGCTATTTGGGGATATTAAAGTAATACATAATCTTAAACACATTAAAAATAGATCCTTTTTTTGAGGATTATCATAAAATATCTTCATTATTGGTATAATATCATTTCCAATAATATTAACTTCGGAACATTTCATTAAAATAATCTTATCATTATCAGAAGCCAAATGGCGTTTAATTTGATAAAGAGAGGCTAGAAGAATATATAAAATAATTAATATTAAAAATTACCTTTGTGAAAAGGATGAAGTTTATACTCTCCTTCCGAATAAACTCCCAGTTCATTAATTAATTGAACAATTTCAGCATCCATAATATTATATTGTTGAAAAACAATTGAAGATTACTATTTATTGTATTATTAATAATTATTTTTTGCCACCTAAATCTACTCCAAAAAAGTATCTTAACACGAACTATTAATACCTAGCGCTAAGGTTACAATTGAAAACTTATTAAATCAGAAGTTATACTTTTGATTAGAAAACTTTTTTTCCCTTATTATCAAAGAATATTAAATTGTGACAAAATATCTTTTTAATTCCAAATTTATATTTTTAACTCTACAATGTTTTTTTTTTAAATAAAAAAAAGTTGAAACAAATTTTTACTGGTAAATATAAACAAAATTATTTATTTAAAATTTATTTTTTCTTCTTTTGCACTTAATTCCTTCTCAAATGTTTTGTATTTTTCTAAACTTTGTATAGGTATCGCATGGGTAGGCCTTTCCTTAAGGTACTTAGATAGTAACATTTCTAATGAAAGTGCCAAAACAGCTGCAGAAAGTAATTGGTACTTTAACAATTGACTTTGTCTAACCATTTTTTTCAATATTTTTAATGTTTTATATTTATTCCTAATGCAAAAATTGTTCTTTTATTCAAAGATAAAAAGTATCTAAATTAGATTTATTAAAAAAAATATACGGTCAAATGTAATTATTTGAATAGAATAATTAAAGAATTTATTGCGTTTTAAATAATTTCAGAAGCCAAAAAAACGTTATTGAAATTTATTAGAAAAAATTGTAAACTACGTAGACTTTTCTCCACAAAAAAGTAAATTCAGTCGTTGAGATATTTGTATTTAAATAATTTTATTTTATACATAAAATTTTTAATTTAATATTTTTATTTTTTTCTAAATTAATAAGAAAATTTAAACTTTAATAGAAATATTATTAATTAAATTCCTTAACATCGCTAGTATTCTATAAATTTTCTAACTAATTATATGATGTCCAATATTTATAAGTATTTTTTTGTACATTAATTGATCTTTTTTTTTATTTTCAAAGAAAAAACTTTGTTTATTACGAAACCAATAATGAAATCTTTTAAAAAATTTATATTTAAACTAACAATTAATATTTAAATTATAAAAAAAAACTATCAGCACAATAAAAGTTTATAAAGCAAATGATTAATCACAATCTAAATCTTTACCAAAATTAAGATCTTTATACCAAGTGTTAATATCCCTATGTCGTAATTGTCTTCCAGATAATTGTCCAAATGATATTAAATCTTCTGTTGAATAGTACCATTCTGCCAAAGTGGGTAAATTCTCAAATGTTTTACGTCTTATTGATTCATTCCTTCGTAACAAAACAAATCCTAAAAAAGAAGTTGCTACAAGTGTGCCTTCAAGGTAAAAAAATAGTTTCAAATATGATTTATTACGAGGATTCATCTAAAAAAAAATTGTTTTTTCAGAAATTTGTCAAAAAGATATTTAGAAGTATGCAAAAAATATTGTAAAAATTATTAAATTAATCAGGTAAATGGATTACTAAATATAAAAGTAAAAGTAACTTAAGAAAAAAAAAAACACCTTAAAAACAGTATACCAATGTACAGTGATAATTCTGAACAAGATAATTAGTTGTAAATAAAAATAATATAAAATATTCTACATTTTTGTGACGTCCTTACGGAAATTCTTTATCTTATAATTTTCTTTGTAAATTGTTCTTTATAAATAAATTTTTTGAGAATGTTAACTATTATGATGATAAAGATATTCTAACATAAAGTATGAGATTTTTTTCTTAAATGAAGATTTAATTTTTTTTCGGTGATTCTTTAAAGAATAAAAGTTAGTAAAAAATCTCTTTTTACAATATCTGATACAAGATTCACATATTCAAAATAGATTTTTTTTGTATTAAAATTAGTAGTAAACTTTTCAATTGTTAGATACATGAAAAGAAACTATTGGAATAATGATTGGCAAGTTTAAAAATTTTTATAAACTTGTTTTCCTACTATTAGCAAATTAACGCGTCGCTTAATTGTTGAATACCTATACAAAAAGTAGTGAAAATATAATCATAATTTACAAAAGATTTGCCAAATTACTACTTTTATATATATATATATAACTGCCTACAAAAAGAAAGAATTCAAGATATAAAACCACTAATATAGTAAGTATTTTAATAGAAACATTAAAATATTTGTTTATTTAGAACTATATATTTTTTTTTAATTTTAAAAATGAATAACTTAAAAATGTTTAAACTTCATGAATCTAAGGAAAAAGTATTACATGAAAGAAATATTAAAGAAGAATCTCCATTATGTTACTCTTTGGAAAAAGATAGAAATGAAGTAAGGTCATCTTTATCATCGGATAGTTCATGTTATTATACCCCTAATGATTCCTTAGGGAAAACATTCTCTTTTAATAACAGTCAATTAGTTTCTGATGATAATGAGACTTGTTATCAATTGTTTTCTAGAAATAGTTATCAACCAAAAAGTGTGCCTTCACCTATACTACCAGTGGATGATTTTTGGGATGATGATTCATGTGGATATTTAGATGATGCGAAACATTTTATAACAGATGATTCAGAAGTCTTTCAAAAATCTTCAAATGTATCAACGATGTCAAAAAACAATGAAAATTTGAATAAGGCGTTTCATCAAATTTCACCATCAGATGATGAATATTTAGAAATAACACATGCTCTTGACACAGAAAGTTCTGATGACAGTGATTACGATGTACTCAAAGCAGGAGGTATACTTTCTATTATGTCAAAAGATAAATCTGGCAATGTCAAAGAAAATGATTCATTTATCAATACTTCTACTGTACGTCAAAAGAAAAAATTTATTAAAAGTAATTTTGAATCATCAATTAATCAAAATGATTTTGATAAAGGAGAAACATCTTTTGAGAATGGATCATCTTCTGAGTTTTCTTCTTCTGAAGAAAATGAAACAGATAATAAAAGTAAATATTTTTTTAAAGTCAGGAGAAATGATGTTCAACTCACTAAACGTAAAACAAAAATTCCAAAGGATATAGATTTTGTAAATATTAATTTATGTGAAGCTCGATTATTTATGGAATACTTAAATGAAAATTATCCAGGTGATAGGCCAAAAAATGTTCAGTACTTTTTTAGTAGTCATTTTTTTAAAAAAAGAGGATTCGAGTTAATGGAAATATGCTTTAAAATTTTTAACAAATATTGTTTTGGGAATTTACTTCCTGATACAATAAAATTAGAATGGAATAATCGTCTCCGTAAAACTGCCGGAACAACATCATTTTCAAATAAAAGTGGGATAAAAATTGTGTTATCTGATAAAGTTTGTGACAAACCATACCGTGTCCGTGATACTTTAATTCATGAGATGTGTCATGCAGCTTCATTTTCAATTGACAAAGTTTTTAAAGATGGCCATGGTCCTTCTTTTAAAAAATGGGCTGCAATATGTAGTAAAAGTTTTCCAAAAATACCTGAAGTATCTCGTTGTCATAATTATGATATTGATGCTAAATATCACTACATCTGTGAAGGTTGCCGGCAAACAGTTAAAAGACATTCAAAATCATTAAATATTTCAAAAAAAGTATGCGGGAAATGTAGAGGTAGATTTGTTCTTCATGTACGTGGTAGAAAAGATGCAGCCGTTACTGTTGAAAAAGTTAAGGAAATTGATTTCCTGTCAGAATTGCTAACTAACAGTTCACTATAATTGATAAATATTAGAACTTATTTTTGTATATTTGATTATTCTTTTTTATAATTATATTATATTTATGTGTATATAAATAAATTAATTACACTAATTATTCAACAACTTAATAACCATTGTATAAGAAGAAGTTAAAGAACAGGTAAAAAATTGTTCTATCGAAAAAGAGTAGTACTACACTATATTATTGTATTTTAAAAAAAAAGTAATTCTCATTCCTCTATTTATTTCTAAATATTCATTAATAACATAACAACAAACTACATATATATTTAATAGAAACTATTTTTCATAATGACCAAATAGTATAGAATGCATAGTAGTTTCAGATAACTCTTCAATTAAATTTGCCTGATAAACTCCATTTATATTAGCTACTGTCCTTCCATCAACAATATCAAGTTCTCTAAGTCTTTTGTGTATATTTTTTTCTTCAATATCAAGATCATTTAATTTTTTCTCTATAATTGCTACTTTTTCATCTCTGTTTTCCATGAAACTTTTATGTAATAAATCTAACTTTTTTTCTTTTTCCTTTTCAATTCTTATTTTTAATTGATGTTCTGACCACGCTTTTCTCGTTTTAACATGTTCTGGTTGTTTTGGAACGTGATAAGCAATCTTAAGTTCATTAATTACATGTTCAAATCCAGCCTCATCCTGTTGCCTCAAAAGACGTAGAAGTTTTCTTCTAAAATTAATCATTAATAAAAGTCGATGAGTCAACCATGTTGGTTTTTTTGGATTTTTAGCAAGCATTGAATCAACTAAAGCTGTCCATTGACGAATCATTGCTGTTGTCCATGCTATCTTTGATTGTAAAGATGAATCATCAAATTTATGTTTGTTAACTGATTCTATCATTGTTCTTTTCCAAACTTTAGTTAAATCTTTTCTTTCTCCATATTCTACGCTAAATATTTTCTTAACAGATTCTGGTGCATTTTTTAATTCCTCTACATGTTTGTATTCATATCTTGGTTGTGAAACATCAATTTGTGGTAAACCATAATCACCTTTGTTTCCGATTAAATTGTCTGATCCTTTCATCATTACTTCTCTTTCACTTCCTACTTTGTTTTTCCATAACAATTCCAAAGCATCCAAATAATGATTATCTAAGAAAAATTATTTTTCTAAATTAAATATTAACTCTTACCTAAAGGTAAAGTAGCAGCTTTTTTTTCAAAATAATCTGGATCTTGTTGAGCTGGATCAGTTACTTTCATATGTTTGTTATAAAATGGAATACGAGCACGACCTTTATTAGCGATTGGACTGATATGTATAGAAACAACAGAAGTCTTATCCCATGTTGAAGGCGTCAACAACAATTTTCTTAAAGCCATACTACCACAAGAAGACATAACTAAATGATCACAAAATTAACCATTATAATATTAAGATTGGTAGAAAATATACCTTTCGTGCTGAGATTATAAAAGGAATTTTGGCAAAAAAAAATATAAATAAACTTTATTGGTTTTCTTCAAATTACAAAATATTTTTTTACTAAATTAAAATAAATAATAGATTAATAGTAATATCGATAAAAGTTTTTACTGGCTCTTAATGTCCCATCTTGGGAAGATAATTTCTGGCCATAAGACAGGCAAAGACAGTCATTACCATTTTTGATTTTACCTCCACAATATCTTCTGGCAAAGCATAAATTTTAGCTCCAATTTTTCTTCCAGAAGAAATAGCATACTTGGCATTGGCAATTTTGGCTGATTCTCCACCACTTTTAACCATATCGTAATTAATAGTTCCAGGAGATATAGCATCAATAAGATCAATGACAACTGTGCCATCTGAAATTGAAGGATCTTGAAAACTTTTTATGGATGTTTTTTTTCCAGAACTAGCTAATTTTTCATTAACCCAAGCAATTATTTCTTTATCAGTGACTAATGTTCCATCATTTTTGTTGGTGCATTGTGATAAGATAGTAAGAGTGTATGCTCTCATAAGTTGCCAAACCAAAGCTAATGTTAAAGTTCTATTACCATCGTATAAATCCTTTCCTTGTATACCAACTAAACTAAAACGTAGCTGAACCCCTAATTGAACAGCGTAATTGCAGTTTGAAATTTTATCCATCAACATTTGTAATTTACGGAATGTTGTAACAACATTCTTCCAATTAACAATACCAGGTTTGATGACATCGTATAATTGAAATATAATTAAACCATCTTGAAGATCTCCATATAACCAATTAACAAATGGTTTAACACCCATACTATTCATCCAATTTCTATAAGTTTTTTCTTCTCTTGTCTCTCCATCAATATCATTAAATTGTTCTGTCTCTTCAACATCTAGTTCAGGAAGATTTGGATACTTATTAAAAAGATTGGCAAGGAAAGCTAAGTTAAGATTGTAAATTCCATTGCAAACATCATTTGGTGTGACAAATTCACGGCAATTAATCTTATCTGCTTGCTGAAGCATGGCTGTAGCTCTTTGCAAATTACCACTAACTTTAAGTGGACTAAGATTAACACCAGAATCTGGTGGTGCTACTTGTTGAAGAAGATGTGTATAAATTTCAGAATCAACAACATCTGATGTAAAGTTCTTTAATTGTCTATTACATCCTGCTTTCTTAAGATGATAATTCACCCAACGCATGAGAATATCTTCCTTAGATAGTTTTCTCAAATCATCAGTATTTTCTCCTTCATTTAGAAGTCTGAACAAACCAGGTACATGAACAAGATCAATTTGATTAAATAATCCTATACGAATTATTTGCCACAGAAGCCCTAGTACAAGATGTTGGCGCCCCTTACTAAGATCATCAGCATCAATATTGACAATGTTACATCCAATAGCCTGAGCAGACATTAATGAAAGTGTAAGATTCTCAAGTTTTGAATATGTATTAAGATTCTTCTTATTAATTACACGTTCATCAATTGTTTCAGGGACAGCGAGATTAATCAATTTGCATAAGATAAGTCCGTCATCAAGTTTTTGGTACAATTCATGAGTCTCAGCATTTACAGGAAGATACTTTTTAAGGTCAGAATCTTCAGATAAATGACTATTAATCCAATTTGAAAATGCAACCTCTTCTTCAACTCTAATTGTGTGAACAATTTCATCAGCTCCATGATTAGCCAAACCTTGAACTTTGTAAGATCCTTGAGCAGAATTTATTCCAACTTTCCATGAACTGGCAAAAGAATTCTTTTGACCAGCTAGATTCGAATAAACACTACAAAACTCACCAAATGTAATTGAGTCACTTCCACTAGGCTTCTGAATAACATCACGCAACTGGTATCCTGGTAAATCAATACCAAGTAATTTTAGGGCATCTTTTACATTGTCATACAAAATGCTACCTCCCCCTTCCTGTGAAATCTAAAAAAAGAAAAAAGATTTTACTACTGTATAGTTTGAATTTTAGAAAACATACTGAGGGAAATTTCTCAGACAACTCTGAAATTTGCTCTTTAGTTAACATGTTAGCGTCAAAAAAAATTAATGCCAAAGATTGATGACAATACGTGACAGTTCTTTTTTATATATTTGGAAAATTAAGTCATCAAATTGGTTCCCAAAGCGAAGTATCTTTTGTTTGAGACATCCCAATTCTGTAGGACTTCATTAGTTTGACTATGGAGCGTTCTGATCTGCTAGTTGTGAAGTTCATGTAACTATGTGATATACTATATAAGGATAATGTGTTTTCAACAAGGATTTAACAAGCGATGGCTACATAAAAGTTAATTTTGAGAATAAATAATTTAGATTTTTTACAAATTTTATATAAACGTTTTTTACAGAAATTACTATAAGTATTTTTTATGATCGCTTTATTTTTTTTGTTAATGGGGAAATTATATTAAATTAAAATTTTCTTTTATCATTGATATATTGGTGAATAACTTTTAAATTCGTTGTTACTTGTAGATAAAATTTTTTTTTATATTAATAATTTAATTTTAATTGATAATGTTTCTACTGTGACAGTAACATCACTAAAATAATATACATTAGTTAAATTTAAAAAATAAGACAATTTTTTTTATCACAATATTTAATTATTTTTAAAGTTTTTCTGCGTAATTAAAGTTAAGATTTCTTTATATGTTATGCTTTTGATCTTAATATTATTTTAAACAATTAATTATGGCATGCCAAGAAAATTTAATAAATTTACTGATATGATCTTAGGATTCATTGATTCAATAATTTCAGTTAAATATAGTTAGATGGATTTCATTAAATTAATTATTTTTAAAATGTTCTTATTCTTAGTAATTTTTCGTTATTTTTTTAAACATTTTTTTATTGTTGTTATGATTTTGTACTATTGATTGTTATTTTTATAAAAAATATTAGTTATTATAAATATTAAACTTAATTAAAATATAATCTAACATGTACTATTTGTTAACGATAAGGACATTTATTTAACATGAAATTAATCTACAGTTAAAATATGTAGTACATATTTTGTTTATCATATAGACGAGAGTTCTATTACTATATTTCAATTCGTATATTCTAAAATAAAATGATTTGTTAAATTGGAACTATATACTTCTAATTCAAATATTCATATTTTATTATTGTATATTGTGGGAATATTATTAAGACATTTCATCTATGAACACATTTTTATTACAACATTATTAACAAATAAAAATAAATTATTTTTATTTAATTAATGGCCTTCGTTGAAATTATAGTGCTATTTTTATCTTATCAAAAGACATTGAATCTTTTTTGATTTACAAATATAAGAAATTTTAAATTTTTGTACAACATTTTAATGTCTTAACAATATTTTTTTGTTTATCGACTATCAGCCGCGGCTTTTTTGAATAATGAATAATATTTATAGTGTCAATATGTGTTTCAATTTTTATGCTATATAATTTATTATTTTCAATTTATATAATTAAAGCCCTTATTGTCGTAAATTATTATTTTACATTGATTTATATTAAATTGAATCACTTAATAAATATTTTCTTTATAGAAGGAATGTTTAATCACGCTGTAGCTGTTCTTAAGGGAGAAGTTGTCACTGGAGTTGTCCATTTTACCCAAAATAAAGAAGGTGAACCAACAAAAGTTGAGGGAGAAATTAAGGGTCTTACACAAGGTTTACACGGTTTTCATATCCATCAATATGGTGATTCAACTAACGGATGTATTTCTGCTGGACCACACTTTAATCCTTTCAATAAAACTCATGGAGGACCTGGTGATGAAATTCGTCATGTTGGTGATTTAGGTAACGTTGAAGCAGATGCTAATGGTGTTGCTAAGATTAATTTTACTGATAAACTTATTTCTCTACATGGTGAACACTCTATTATCGGTATGTTTTGTATTAAATTTATTATGTAATCATTTCGTCTTGTTATCTTTGTAGGACGTTCTCTTGTTGTTCATGCTGGAGTAGATGATCTTGGAAAAGGAGAAGGAGATAAAAAGGAAGAATCTCTTAAAACTGGAAATGCTGGAGCTCGATCAGCTTGTGGCGTTATTGGACTTGCAGCTAATGTTTAAGAAATTTTTTAGTATTTTTAAATTGTTATATATTTTTAAATGTTTATAAAAATTCTTATATAACTATGGTTAATTATAATAATCAAGCTGATTTTATGAGCATTGAATATGAATATCAAATTTTTATCAGTACTATGAATTTTTTTATAAAAATTTTTTATTTTTTGTAAGAGATACTTAATATAATTGGTAATTCATATACATAGTATTATTATGATAATTTTAATATTCATATTTTTCTTTTTAACAGAATCTACACTTAAAAAATGGTTTTTTTTTTACATTAATTATATATTTTACACAATTTATACAAATTAATAGACTAATACGAATACAAATTTTTTTTAAAATCAAATTTTATTTGTATAAAAAAATTTATTTTACAATTAATTAAATAATTAAATTTTTAAAACGATTAATGCATCAAAAAGATATAAAACATTATTTCAATGTATTTTGTCTTTTAATCTCATTTATTTTTAGTAAAAAATGTGCTCGTCCTTTTTTAAATGCTTTTTTTATTAATTTTCTTATTCTTCATTATTTGGCATTTTTTAAAACAGTTAAATATGATGTATTTTATGGAGGTAATTAATATTTTTTTTAATAATATTATTAATAAAAATTATTTTAGTTAATGAGTTGTGTTTACATGATGCTGATTGCAAAAGACAATATTATAATAAACTTCAAGTATTTCCTAGTGGAAATTTTTCTTTTTGTGTTATAATAATACGATTTATTGCAGTGGTTACTGTTGTTGCTAATGTTATAAGATTAATAAAAGATTATACTAAAATGGTTATTAATATTGAAAATCTTATCATACAAATTGGAGTATTAATATGTATTGAAAGCTTAGATTGGATAATTAGAATCAAATTGGTATCAAAAGTTTATAGTATGCATGTATCACGTGATCCAATTAATTTTCAATATTACAAAATGACATTAGAAGGCACTTCTTCTGTCTTCTTACTTTTGATAATTTTTTATATTTATTTAATTGAAAAAAGAAATATTAAAAATAATGTTTATGTAAATGATGAAAAACGAAATGCATATGAAAAAAAATAAAAATAAATTATAAAAAATGTATTTATAAATACTTGATCTAATTTTGTTTCATATCTAGAATATAAATTAACTTTATTATTAAAATAAAAAATTATAATATAAATATATTTTATTAAAATTTGAATATTTTTTATTAAATGACATATTATATAATTAAATTTATAAATTAATATTATTTTTTGAATTTTAATATATAAAATAAATGGCTTTAAAAACTAATTATAATATCAAAAAATTTCATTTTACTGAAAAATGGGTTCACGTATTACAAGTTTAATTGCGGTTATATTAACCATAATATTTTTAATTATTTCTGGTGTATTATTCTTCCTTGGTTTTATAAACTTTAAACCTGAATCATTGAAAGATATTTCTAAAATAAAAGGTATTGTTTAATTTTAATTTATAAAATATTTTTTTTTATAGAGGTTAAGACAGATTTATCAAAATTACCAATAATTGATGTGGAAGAATATTTAAAAAAAAATAGGGAAAATCAAGCATCAATATCTTTTATCAATGATACAGAAATTACAAAAGGCTCATTATATACATATCCAAAATGTTTTTATATAGAAAAATCTATTAAAGAACTTACCGAATATAAAGATCTAAGTTCATTTAAACCTAGCTTAGAATTAGGACAATCAGTAAAGTTCAATATTCTTCCAGGTCCAAATGCAAAATCAACAATTGATTTTTGTGGTAAACACAATACTCTATTCATAATACAAGCAGTTGTAGTTGGAACTGGTAGTATTTCAGCTGTTTTACAAGTTATTATATCAGTATTAACAATATTAATCATTTTTGGATGCTGCAAATATTCAAATATGCCTTTAGTTGTAGCAGTAATTGGTTTATTTGGTTTTATTTGTGCAGCTGCCTGTTTAGGAGGATTTGTTTATTTTACTAAATCATATTACAGTAAGTTTATAAAAATAAACTTATAATATATAATTAAATATTTTTTCTTAAGCATTAAGAGGACTAGAAAGTAAAGAAGTTGCTGAGACATATGGTTTACCAGAACAAGGAAACAACATATATTACCTTTTGGCATGCGGTGGTGTTTTAGTTTCCAATTTAGTTTTTGTAATTATGATGTTTGTCGCATGTGGACAACGTAAGAAGGAGATCATTGTTGATGCTACTACTACCTTAAAAGGAAAATAATTTCTCAAAATATAAATTTCTTAAAAGATATTTTTAAAAATTGGAAAAATATAAATATTTTATATATAAAAAAATGGATTTTTAATCATTTTTGACTTTTAAATGTTAAGATAGATAATATTATAAATCTAATTAATTTTTTTTTTATTATTTATAATACATTCTATTAATTTCAAGAATTTAAATTGTTTGAAAAATATATATAAATATTAAATTTATACTAATCTGTTAATAAAAAATTAAGTAAAGCTAAAAATATCAACAAGTTGAAGAATTATCAAAAATTATCTAAGTACTAATAATCTATAAAATTAAATTTTCTTCAACAAATTTAATTAATTATTTTTGTAAAAAAGTAAAGAATTTTTAATATATTCAAGTAAAGTATTAACACTAATACTTACAAATAAAATATTAACTTTATCTATGTAGTATTTTACAAATGTCTAATGATAATACTTTATGAAAAATTGGTAAAAAAAATAAATAATATTAAATAATTAACCAAAAAGAAGAAATATTAATTAAAAATTATTTTATTAATATCCATATTTAGTGAAACTATATACATTCATCTTATAAGCACTCTGACAGAAAAAATATTCATTTTTTTTATTTTATATTTAAGTGTACAAAAAGGAATTTTTTCTCGTACTCCTCTGAAACAAAAAAAAAAAATAATTTGTACTTTAAAAAAATAACAAAACTTACTTTACAAAACATATTGTAAAAATAGTATTTGATCCAAAAGTTAAAATAAAAAATGTTGAAGGAATCAAAGATTCAAGTTGTGTCTCATAATCTTGAAGTATAATTCCACTCAATATAAGTTCTAGAATTACAATTGTAACAAAACACAAAATTGCATGAATAAAAAGTTTTAAATCTTCTAATGATAAAAAAATTTTACTTGAGGTATAACAACGTAAGGTAAAAATTTTAACAATAATTGACAAATGTAAAATAAAAGAAATTCCTAAAAATATAAATACTGCTATACTTTTAACTAAACAAGCAACAAAAACAATATAAATATCTTTCTGACAAAACCATCGATAAAATTCAAAAGAATATATTAATCTATTATTTGTAAAAACAAAAAATAAAAAAAATATAAATGCCCATAAATATGATAGTATGATTCCAATAAAATATAATTTTTTTCTTGGAATTTTTGGTAAAATTTTTTCCTTAAATACAATGTCAAAACGATTTAAAGTAAGGAAAAAAATTAATGCAATACAACCAGCATAAGATCCTTCCAAAAGTGACCCTGCGATAGATTCAAAATATATATTATTTTCAATTTTTAATATTACGATAATAGATGTTACTACATGACATAATAATAAAAGTAATGCAAATAAATTGTAGTGTTTCATTATTATAAATGCCATTGTACATTTAGATTGATTAATTTTATAAATTATCTATAAAAGTTATTATCATTATTTAATAATTTAAAAATTACCCAACATGTCAAAGCTTGAAGTATAAATAAAAAAAATGAAAGAATAAAATAAAAAGTCCCAACTTGAACATTAGTAAATACAGTAGTAAAAAAATTTCTACCATAAATCATATTGTAAAATATATTAATTTTTCTTTTTTTTTAAATTATTTGTTTCTAAAAAAAAAGGTACAAATGACTAATATTTATAGAAAATAATTATCTATCAGCTTATGATATACTTTGTTAAATATTGATATAAATTTATACTTAAAAAAAAACTTTTTTATCATTGAATATATACAAGAAACTAAAACTTTTTTTCAGATAAGAATATTAAATATTTTAATAAAATACTATTACATTTTTCTGATAACTAAATATAAAAAAAAATAGTTATAACTAAGTTAATAATATACTATTAATTTTTTTAATTTAATGACAACTATATATTAAAAAATACAAATATGTAGCAGGAAGTTATTTCATATATTAAAAGTAAAAACTATTTTTAGTTATAACTAGTTTTTTTTATTATGTTTTAAAAAAATTATAAATACTTTTATGAGAGAAAATTAAACTAAACAATAACTAAATCTGTTTAAATTCTTAAAAAATTTTAATAAGTGAATATGAATTTTTATTTATAAATTAAAAATTACTTTAAATAAGTATTATTTTTTTAAAATTTTAAAGATAATATTTTTTTTTCTTAAAACTTTTTCTATTAAAAAAGTTTTTTAAATAATTACGTATGAGATAAATAAAATATTCATTTATAAATTAATTTTATTAACATTAATTGTATTAAAAAAAAATTTATTTTATTATTACAAAAGTTTAACAATATTATTTTTTTTATACTTTATTAAATAATAAAATATATTTAATATAATTGTATTTACACTTTTGTTATTAACATGTGATTAAATTATATAAATTTTAATATATTTAAAAAATAATTGAAAAATCTTTTATGCTTTGATATACATCATCATACATTTTCTAATTTTGTTTTTATCTTTAAATTAATAATTTGTATTAAAAATAAATTATTAATTGATTTTTTAAATAGAGCTTATTAATTTAATATTTCGTAACTCTGTTTTTTTCAATAAAAACACTAGTACTTACAAATTTTCTTTTAGGAAAACAAATTAATATATTTTTTCGAATTTCTCTGGAAAAAAAAAATATATCAATAATTAAAAATATTTTTAAATTTACCTAACAAAACATATAGTAAATATAGCATTAGATCCAGCAGCAATAATAGCAAGAACTGGTGGAATTAAAGAGGTAAGTTCTGTAAAATAGACAAAATACAACACATTATTCCATATAAGTTCTAAAATGGCAATAGATGCAAAACATAATACAGCATGAATTACAAATTTTAAATCTTGAAATGATAAAAAACTTTTTTTTGATGTATAACAACGTAAATATATTACTTTACCAAATATGAATACATGTAAAATAAAACAAGTTGCCAAGAGTGTTAATATTATTTTATTTTCAACATAACAAGTAACATCAAGAATTCTATGATTAATTAGGCATAGCCATTCATATGATCTAAAATCATAAACTAATCTGCTAGTTGGAATAATATAAATTATCAAAAATGGCATCATTAATAAAAAACAAAATATCATAATACATTGGTATAATTTTTCTCTTGGAATTCTTGAAAGAATTATATTCCCATACATAACATCAAATCTATTTAAAGTAAGAAGAAACATAATTTCAACACAACCAAAGTATGATGTTTGTAAGAATGAACCAATTATTGTTTCAAAATAAATATTTCTTTGTAATTTAATAATTGTTATAATTGATGTTACCATATGGCATGTTAATGAAACTAAAGCTAAAATCCCATGACATTCCATAATCTTAAAAGTAACATTTTTTTTACTCTTGTTGATTTTATAAAAAGTCTAAAAAAAATAACAATTTTTTATAAAAAAAATACTATTAATTTTTTAATTTACCAGAGATGTAAAGATTTGAAGAATAAATAGAGATAGTGAAAGAAATAGATAAATTGAACCTATTTGAATATTTGACAATATTGTTATTCCAACCTCTAAATCACCATCACTAGTAATGGAGATATTGTAAGTTCCATTCATTCCTTCTTTAAGTAAAAAATATTAAATAGTTAATATTATAAAGAAAAATACTTTTATTATGAAATACAATATTATAAAAATTACTTTATATTTATATTGCACTATAAACAGAATAAAAAAAAATCAAAGATTAAAAAAATGGTATATTTTTAAAACAAAAGATAAAAAACTAATATTTAATTCTATAGTTGAGTATTTATAAATTAAGGCGTAACTGGTAAATTTTTTAACACAGTAATTAAATTTCTTTAATTATTTTTAAATAATTTCGATATAAAAAATATCTTATAATCACAATACACTTTTAAAAAATAATTAAAAATAATAAAAAAAAATAAATTATTACACTTTTATAAATAATAAAAAAAATTAATAAGAACTGTTAATTTATTAAAATCTATAAAAAAAAATTATAAAAATATGTTTTAAATTATAATTTTGTTATCTTAATTAATTTAAGACATTGTGATTGGTTAATATTTTTAAAAACATTTCATTTTAAAACAATTTTAATAAAATATTACCTTTTTTTTATAAAATTAGTTAGCTTTTTTATGCATAAATATTGTAAATGTTTTGAAAAAAAAAATTGTATTGCTTACAAATTTTTTTATTTTGCCTATTATTTGACATTTTTGATTAATCCAGTAAAAAAAAAAATTTAATTAATTATTTTTAAATAATTTGATAGATAATACCTTTTAAACTCTGATTAACCCTTTCTTTTACAATAATCTTGTTATTTATAATTAAATATATATATATTTTACATTATTTTTTATTTGTAGACATATATTAATTAATTATTATGTAATGTTATTAGGTAATTAAAACGCAATAATTAAAAATAATAATGGAAGCTTTTTTTTTAAAAAAAGATAATAATTATAAAGTTATAAAAATAATATTTATAATATGAATATTTTGTAAAAAAAATAGTACAAGAATATTATCATATAAAAATGACGTAAAGTTCAATTTATAATTAATACTTTATTTTAACAATTATCAAAAATTAATAAAATTTTCTCATAATTTTTGCTGGAATGCTATTACTATCAAACAATGCTTTAATAACATATATATGAATAATATATGTTAATATAATAACAATTAAAATAGATAAATTACTATAATTAACAATTTCAAAGATTTTTTCTGCATTATGACGACTTCGACGTTCATGATGAACATAATCATCTTGTTCCATTTCAATTGTATCTAATTTTTCAGTAATTTTATCTAATGAACTATCAAAATTTGGTAATATATCTTGATATTTTAAATTATTTGAATTTTCATTATGTACTTTTTTTTTAACCAAAGATAATTTTAAAAAAATCTTAAATAATAATAATTATTAAAAATGTATATAAATCTTACAGGTTCATTATTACGCCAACTATCATTAACTTCAAAACATATTTTATACTCACCAATACCATATTTTTCTATATCATATGAAGTATTAAATATATTTGTATTTTTAACAGAATCAAGTTGATTAGTTTCATTAAGATAAAGTGTATAAACAACATTATTTATATCTTTACCATAATTTATATAATGTATATTTAAACTTTTATACATAACATCTAATATCTCCTGATAATAACATTCTTTGTTTCCTTTGTTAACCAAAATAGTTCCTCTAAAATAACTATAAACATGATTATCAGACCATGCTAAATGAAGAATAGAGGTAATAATTAATATAAATATTTTCATTGAAATATTAAAAATATATCAAAATATGATAAAATAATGTAATGTCAAAAAAATTTTTTTTATTAGAATTTTTATATTCAAATTAAAGAAAAAAAATATTACTATCAATTAATAAAATGTAAATTTATTAATTTTTTTTTTACCAAATTTATATATTATGTTATAAATATTTTAAATAATAAGATAAAAAAAATAAAAAATTATACATATATTTCTTTTTTTTTAAATTTTTTTTTATAAAAAAAAACCCATATAAAATAATTATAAAATTTATTTTAATATTAAAATTATTTAAAATAAATTAATCAATCCATTTTAAATTTAATGTACCTTGAAGGAAAACAGTCATGTTGATTCTTTCATTAATACTATTCAGACGATAATTTTCATCATGTTTAGAATTAGAATAATTTCCAAAAAAACCAAGAACAGGATTTGTTTGGTATGAAATACTTTTTTTAAATTCATGATATAATTTAGCTAAATATTTAATAACATGTCCATGACTATGTTTAAATTCCAATAATGGTTCAAATATCAATGTACTTGGAAATTGACATTTAAATTTTGTACATATTCTTATATTTTCATATGGTGAAAAACTAATTAAATTATCATAATCAGCTTTTATTTTAGAGTCACCATATAAAATTTTATATAAATTTTTACCTTTTTCAATTTCATCAATATGTAACAAATCAAGTGCAGGTAATTTAGATACTACAGCTCCTAAAAGATCTGGTCTTTGATTTGAAATAACATTTATTGCAACACCACCACCATTATTATCAAATAATCCAAGTTTTTCTGGACTTGTATAATTATTGTTTATTAAAAATTCAACCCCAGCAACCAAATCATCAAAACTATTATTTCTTTTTAAATGTACTCCTTCATTTAACCAATTGAAACTAAATCCAAGAGTTCCTCTTATACCAGCCATACACCATATACCATTAAAATGCTTGATAAATAATAATATATGTGGTGATTCTGTTATATCCCAATGTCTTGTTAAATCACCAGCAATTTCTAAAATTACTGGATTCTGTTTGTTTTTTACTATATTATTTTTATAAATCATTAACAATGGAATTTTAGTTCCATCTTTACTAGTATAATATGTATTTTTAATTTTAAAATTATCATTTTTGTTTATACCTTTTGGTAAGTTTTGAAGAACAGGTTGTAAAACTAATTTTTTCATAATTTTTTTCTTAAGCATTCTAAGATTAATTCTATATATAATTTGTGGTGAAATTAAATTACTAAATGAAATAAAAAGATCATAACTTTGAATATTTCCCCATATATTTTGTATAGTACCATTGTTAAAAGGTATCTTATGTATAAGTTTACCCTTTTTTTTATCATAAATTTTTAAATAAGAATCAAAGTTTAGTACTAAATATTTTTTTCCAATAGGGATAACTTTTTTTATTATATCATCTGACTTTTCTTTAATAAGTTTTTTCCAATTTTTTGTATGCTTTAACCTTCTTGGAATTTTTATTTTCATTATATTACCAGAAATAGATTCATGTTTACTAAAAACTATAACATGTGTACTAGTTGAATCAATATAACTAAATTTGGTACTATCTTTTAAAATTAAAAGTTTTAATTTTAATTTTTTTTTAAAAATAATTTTTTTTTTCATTGGACAAAAATATAATAAATTCATCTTTTTTTTAGTATTATAATATTCTATAAATAAATACTTGCCATCATTTGATAAATATCCATTATACAAACTATTTGAATGATGATTAAATCCTTTCAATATTTTATCCTTCTTTTGGCTTGTTCCAAATTTATGATAATATAGTTGATTTTTAAAATCATAAGCAATTGTAGTATTACCTTCTTTTTTTATTTTATTAGTAATAAAAGAATAAATAAATCCTTTATCTTTTAAGAAAAATGCAATATCCGAGAATTCATCAACTTTTATTTCATCTTTTAAATCTTTTCCATTTTTATATTTAAATTTTATTATCACTGAATTGTCAGATTTTAAGAGCTTATATGCAATTATATCTCCATATTTACTAAATATTACATCTATAATTTCTATTTTTTCGTTTTTATCAAAATCATGTACATTAATAAAATCTTTTCCTGGTTTTTTGAAATTTTTTGTTCTTCTTAATATACTGAAAAAAAAAAATTAAATTATTAGAAAAAGGTAATTAATTTATCTTACGCTTGTAAGGTAGAATTCTTTGTAACATAATAATAATAATATTTTCCAATTTTTTTATAAAAACTATTCATTTCAAAAATTGAATAATCATACATTTTATTAGAAATATGTCTTCTATTAGTACCATCATTAAAAATTTTTATTGAAAGTTTATTTACTTTTGATAAAAACTTTTTAAATGTTGAACTATTTTTATTATTTAAATATGCATAAAAATCAGGTTTAATATTTTTAGAACCTCTTAAAGTATATTTTTTTATTCTTTTAACTTGAGGGTAATTTGTTACATTTATAAGAATTGTTGATTGATATCTTCCATTTCTTTCACAACTTTTATCACAACCATATTCACAATTAATAGTTAATATTAAATTAATTAAAAATATTATTAAAATTTTTATATTTAATATAAGAAATGTTTTTGATATATTTGTAGAAAACATCCACTGAAAATTAAAAAATATTAAAAGTTATATAATTTATAAAACTTTATTGTTTACTTTCATATTTTGCATAAAAATATATATATATATATATATATATAACAGTTAATAATTCTTAAATAATTAAAAAAATTATATATAAAATATAATTTTTATTAACTATAATTATGAGTGTAGTTCTCATAATTTTAAATATAAATTAAATAAAATTAATGTCAAATATTAATAAAGTAAAAAATTAACAGCTCATAATTATATTTATTTTATAATTTAATTAATGTAAAAAAATAAAATATTTTAAATTTAACCTTAATATAACTATGTATATTTCTATTTTTTTAACTAACAAATTAATTTTATTTAAAAAATTTTTTAAAATATATTTATATAATAAAATGAATAAAATATATATTTTACTTTTTTAACAAATAAATATTCAATATCTTTTTACCATACAATATTTAATTTTTTTAATATTTCATATTTAAAAAAAAACAAAATATTTCTATACATTATCATTAGGAATAAATTAATAATATAATAAAGTTCAATTTTTTTTTATTATCTGTAAAAAAAATATTAAAGACAATTTGTTTTTGTATCACATGAATTAATTTGACAAAAGTATGAGTGACTTGGAGTGGCAAAAGAACATTTTGATGCTTCCCAAGTTCCTGTTTCTGTTCTTAAAACACAATGAGAATAGTTATTATCTGTGATATTTAAACTTTCTATTATTACATTATCAACTAAACTTTTATCATTGTCCCAGGAAAATTTTTTTAATCCATTCATATTATTTAATCCAATCCAAAATGACATATTTTGTGAATAATTTTTTAACCATATATACTTGTACATTGATGTTGTGTCTGCTAATGTTCCTCCTAATGTAAAACAGGCATATTGAGCTGATCTATATCCTGCTGGAATTGGTTGCCAAAAAATACATTCTCCAGATTTTGTTATACCATTTGGGGAGATAAACTGAGCAAAACCAGTTGGACAAAAACAATTTATATCTAGAGAAATTTCTACCAAACGGCTTAACATATTATTATCATTAGATATATCCATTCCTGAAGATGCTATAGAATTTCCTGTAAAATTAATACCTGGTGGTGATCCTACATCAATATTAACGATAAAAGTATTTGGACGATTTTTAATTCTTGAAGCATAAGAACAAAAGTTTGGTGGTAAATTATCATTACAATTGTAATTATCATTAGCTGTCATAAAAACAATCATTGTTGGAACTTCTTTTCTATTTTCTTTATCTGTAACAATTATATTTTCAACATTTTCTAATACTTTATAAGTATTCATTGTAGAAGAGTTTGTAAATTTTATTAAATTTAATAATTTAATAATACTTTCTAAATTTTTTTCATCAGATAATTTTGTCATAATAGTTACATCATCACCAGCTGTTATTATACTTAATCTTGAATAAAATGGATCAGAAGTATTATAGGAGAAGCCTGTTGAAAGATATGATATCATTGTACCAAATAAAGATAATGTTCCTTCTTTTGCCATATTAATTGAGGTATCAATAACAAAAATAATATCAATCCATAATGAAGAAATATTTCTATCACAATATCTAAGTGAATAATCAATAGGATTCTTCTCAACAGAAATATTTTTCAAAACTTTATGTAAATTTTCAACTAAATGAACATCAGCTGGTAATGAGTAAGATGGTGATCCCATCTCATTTGTTGGTGATTGAATACTTTCATCAGATATAAGATTTACTATTGTTACTATTGCACCATCTTTTTTTAATTCTTTAGTTATTAAACAAGCACCCTGATAATCATTATAGTTACAATCTAATGATGGTTCAAGAGTAAAATGTATTATCCAAGTAGGAATAACTTTTCTAAATGTTTCATGATTAAATATATTTTTAACATCTCTAAAGACTGTTGTTAAACTTTCAGATTCACCACCAAGAAATTTTAAATTAATTATAGTATCAATGACATCCTCAACACTATTAAAATCATTTACATAATATGTTTTTTCAATTGATGTACCATAATAAACAATACCAACTTTTGTACCACTAGTAGAATTTTTAAAAATTAAAAGATTATCTTTTAGTAAACTTGTAATTGTAGCTTTAATACCAGCAAATCTAAAATTTCCAATATCTTCTGAGGCATCTAAAGTAATAATAATATTTATGTCATAATAACAATAGCATAAATGAACTAACATTCCAAATAATATATAAGGATATAATTTTATCATTTTTCTTAATAAAAATAAACCTTTTTTTAAAAATAATTGATAAATAAATAATAATTCTATCTTTATATATAAGAAAGTTATGATAAACAAAAACAACTATTTAATTTATATAACCCATCATTTGATAAAAAAATTGCTTTTAAAACATTCTTATGATTGTAAAAGAATAAGGATTATATTTTTATCAATATTATATGTTAATAAAAATTTTTTTTTAAATATCAAAGAGCATTTTTAAAAAAGAATAAATGTTTAACATATTTCTTTGAAATTACTTTATTAAAATATAATTATATAAAATAGTAATGTATGTTACACAATTTATTAAAGGTGATTATGATGAAGATTATCACACATAATACCATAATAAAAAATTACAGTTATACATATTTATTTATAATAAATAACTTTAAAAGATATTCATTCTATTTTGGATATGTTTATAATAATTTTATTGTATGGAATATTTTTTTTATCTACTACTCAAGAATTACTAACAAATTCCATGAATGCCACTTTAAATTATGATAATAATTTAAAAATAAAATTTAAGAATGTTAATGTTAGTAAGTCGATAAGTATTTTACCTAAAAACATTAAAATCGTTGATGATAATGTATGTTTCAATATGAGTAATTAAAAAGAATTAAAGAAATTATTATAGATAACAGATGAAAGTACTTTACACCTACAAAACATTCTCCATAAACTTTGTAATTTCATAATATCGAATAAGACAAATCTTAATGATGAAATATTAGATAAATTTACCTATAAAAATGTTTCAATGGTAAATGAATTTAAAAAATTATGGATGAAATTGTTTGACATATCAAATAATATAACAGAAAATAGTAATATTTTTTTAAAAAAACTTATTCAATTTCATTATACTGTTCTTGAGTATGTAGTTAATGAAGACGGAACGACTATAGACTACAAAAGATTACGAGAAGAAGTATACAAAATAGCGCAAGCATATTTAAAATTAACAGATACTGATAGAAATTCTTTTTCTTCATCCTTTCCTTCACTGTCAAATTTTTTTAATAACAAAATACTTCTAGATACTTTGAAAAAAATCAAACCAGATTCATCAATAAAAGATTATATCGATATAAAGGATTATCTAATAGATGCAATAATAAAAAAAAAACTTTCAAATTAACTTTATCTTTATTTTTTTTTACCAATATACAAATAATTACACAAATAAAAGTATTTCCTTTTCAAGACAATATGCCTGAAGTTTTTCCTCATAATCTTTTAATGTACCTTCTATTTCAAGATATTTTAATGATTGAATAAAACTTAATGATTTTAAAAGTTTTTCTAACATTTCTGGAGTTTTTTTATCCATTTCACAATGATTTAATTTAAGTGTTACAAGATTTGGACAGTACGTAAGTAGTCTTATCAAATTATAAATATAAAATTTGTTAAAAGATAAATCTAAATATACAAGAGATGATTTTTTTTTTACAAGTGATTGTAAAATTTTTTGAAGTTGTCCCGGTCTAATATGTGTACATTTTAGGTTTAATTCTCTAGCATGTGTGAATAAAAATGACATATCAACTGATTGATTCAATAAATCGTCAGACAAATCACATCCCTCAAAATTTACTATTAAATCATCATTGAATTGTAACCATTTTGACAATGATTTAAAAAAGTTTGCATCTGATTTTAAATTAAGAAATGAAAAATCACAAACATCTGACATACCAGAATTTTCTATTTTTTTAACTCTATGTTCTATTGAAGGTTTCATATTTATATCACTTAGTTTCTTATATATCTCTAAAAGTGATAATGGTTGCCATCCCTCAAGTTTGACAACAATCTTACATGCATTACTTTTTCCTATTAATTCATCAAGTGTTATTGTTGGACTTGTTAGTTCTTGATCAAATAAGTATAATTTTAAAGAAGTATATTTTTCTTGAATTAATGATTTAACTATTTTTTCTATTTCATACACTGATATCCCTTTTTCTTTTCTCACACCAGATTCTGTTTTAAGAATATTGTTATGAGATGATTCAATTATTTCAAAATCAATGGTTACTTTTGGAATACCATATGAACTTGCTGATGACAATACAGATGATGCTGAATCTTTGCCCATTGAAGATAATGATTTTGTAGGAGATTCATATATCACATCTTTTGGTAAACTAGAATTAATACTTCGCTTACTTACTAATATTTCATCATCTTCATCATCATTATCATCTTTTGAAATTATATCACTGTCAGCAGTTTTCCTAAGTTTCATTTGCCTTTGTGTATCTCTAACATTATTTATTGGAGATTTCCTTTTTCTAATTTGTACTGAAATATCCTCATCTCCATAGATATCTGCTGTTTCCTCAAATTCTTCAGGTTTACTTAAATCTATAACTATCTCATCTTCCGATTCATCATCACTAAAATTATCAAAATTTTTTTTTGTAATTACTGTATCAATACCCTCAACTCTCCTTGCTACATTATTCATTGTTGATTTATAAACAAGATAATTTGCTTGATCTTCACTAATATTTTTTCTTGTTTCAGCAACATTTGGTAAAAGAGGTTTTTCTTCAACAACAGGATTTGCTTTTTCTTTTATTTTTCCACCATAACGTTTTATCATATCTTCTAACTCTTTAATCATATCATTACATTCATTTCTTTCTAAATTTGTCAAATCATGTTTATTTTCTGAAAAAAATAGCCTTAAATAATCTAAAGCATTATTTCCTTCTGAATTTTCTTTTATAACATCAGCACCATATTTTAATAATAATTTCATCATTTTAATATTTCCTCTTTGGGCAGCCTCCATTAACGGTGTTACACCTTCAGAGGCAACTTTAGCTTCCCCTTCAATAACTGACTCTTTAGAAGTACAATCAACAATTGCTCCATGTTTTAAAAGGTAGGCAGCATTATCGTAGCAATCATGACTAACAGCTTCACTTAAAGGTGTCCACCCACCATAATCAACAACATTAACATTATAATTACATTCAATTAATTTAATCATTTCTCTCCATCCATTTTCTTTTTTTGCTAATTCATGTAATAAACATTCACCATTATGATTTATTTTTTTATCAATATCTCTAATTAATCTTTCTTTTTCAGCTTCATCTTTTAATTTCTCTTCTACTCTATTAAATATTTCTTCTTCCGTTAATCCTTCAAATATATCTATATCACTTGATTCAGATTCTGTGAAATCTTCTTCTAAAGTTACCACAGTGTCACAAAGATTTTCATATTCTTTTCTATATTTATCTAGTGATAAAATATCTATAGGACTTTTATCTTCTGATCTATTTAAAAAATCAACATATCCTTCTAAAATTATTTTTCTAAAAGAATCTTTCTTACATAATGAAATAAGTCTATCATATTCTTTTTTAATTATATTACTATCCAGTTGACCAATTTTACTTTGACAATTTAATATTTGTGCTTCTGTTTCTAAAATCTCAGTTGAATTATCACATTCATTTTTTTGTAATTTTAATAATTTGTTAAAATACTCTAGTGCCTCAGAATATAATTCCATATCTATATACGATAAAGCTATACTTTCCATTGCAGCCACTTTTTCTTTAAATGTCTTAGCATATGAAAGCATTTTTTTATAACATTCTAGTGATATTTCATCATACCTTATTCTTCCAACATCTTGATAACAAGATACATCTTCATTTCTCAATAAATCTGCCTCATCACCCAATATTTCATATATTTTCATCTTTTCATAGTTACTTTTTTTATCAATATCTTTTAATCTTTCTACATATTTATAAAGAAAAATAATAATTTTCATTGCTACACATCTAAAATTCTCAGATATATGATTATCTTTATATATTTTATATAAAACATTTCTAGCTTCTTCAAAATTTTTCATCCTTCCACATTCAACACCGTAATAAAATTTAGCTTTAATTTTTTCAATAGTTTTACATTTATCTTTAATTTTTTCTGATACAGCTAACATTTTTTTTGCTATCTCAAATTTTTTTTCTCCTTTTTTGATAAAATATATTGAGTAAAGGCAATGATATAATTGTTGAAATTCACTTTTACATGTAAAATAATTTACAGCAACATTATAGTGTTTCTCTGCAATATCCATCATATGAAGATCAGCATATATATCCCCAATTAATTGAGTTAAACCAGCTTTTCTTCTCCTTGAATCACCACCAGATTCAATCATTTTTTTACTATTATCTATTTCTTTTGAAACACTCTCAAGATACATATCAGCATTTTTTGCATTATTTAAAGCTTTTTTTAATATATCAATATCACTCCAAACTCCATTTTGATAACTTTGATAATATATATAAGCTTTTTGATGTTTTGCTAATTGAATAATTCCAGGATTTCTAATTTTTTCACCATTTTCTATTACACAATCAATCTCTTCTAAAGCTTTTTCATATTCACCACTATCAATAAATATATCACATAATCCTCTATGACAATAACTAATATCTTCAAAATTTCCACATTTTTTACATAATTTTATACAGTCATAATATTCATTAATAGCATCATCATAATAATCACAACCACTAGTTTTATAATATTCAGCCAACTCTCTACTATAAATAGAAGCTTCTCTAATATTTTTGTTATCAACAGCATGTTGCTTTTTCTTAATTAAACCTGAAAAAAATTTTTTTTAATTATTCTATTACATAATTATTATATTAAAAAGAAAGTTTTATTATAAATTTATAATTAATATAAAACAGGTTATTTTCTTACTTTTTGCTCCTTTTCTTACTCCATCTTTTTGTATACCTTTAGCCATTTCTTGCTAATATTGCCTGAGGATTTAATTTGATTATATGTATAATTTTGATTAGGTAATTAGTGTTATCAAAATTTTCAAAACTAAATAATTGATGAAAAGAAAATAAATAAATATAAACAGCTAAAAATTGCGCCTTTCTTTTTGAGTATCTTGTAACGATATTTCATTGGAAGACGGTTTCTTATTATAATTAATTCATAATGATAATAATTTTATAACAATGGACTTTTATAATATTATTTATAAATAATGTATTATATCATTTTTCTAAACTTATTATCATATAATGCTATATTATTTGTATAAATACAAATTTCAAGGTCATACTTTGTATGAAAAGAAAAAGTTTATGGATATATCCAGAAAACAAGATATTATTAGTTTAACAAAACGGATATAAGAAGGATATTTACAGACCTTGAATCATCTTTTTTTTGTATCACAGCCGGAGGGTGGTGTTTTTGATAGTATATAAAAGCATTATCATAGATTATTGTTATCCATCGAATTTCAATTTCTTTTATCAATTGCTATGAACTTTCTATTAATAGCATTACTTGTGGTACTTTTTATATCTAATGGATTTGCTTATAAAAAACCAAATGTTCAGGATGAAGTTGAAGATATAGATTTATTGAAAATTCATAATGATGCTACCTCCGATGATTATGATTCATTTAATGTAAAACCTTTAGAAAATCGTCAAAGTTCATCAGTTAAGAGCGTTAAATTTACAACAGTAAGAAGTACTATTGCAATGAGACCAACACTCAGACCAACAACACCAATGCCAACAATTACTGAAACTAAGGTTGTTGGAGAGGGACAAATACCTGTAGCAGTATCTGGAGGAATGCCTGTTGGAATGGTGGCAAATGCCTATTTTAGACCGGATATAAGAGTATTACCAAGAGCAGGAAAATTTTATGAACATTATCCATATAATAAACTTCCTCGTGCCTATCAATTAAGACCTGATTTATATTATGTTTATCCAAGAGAATTCCAGAATGCTGTTTATAAATATCCTTATGAGAAACTTCCTTATTCACGTATGTTTTTTTTTTATTTTAGTTAATGAGCATAAATAATTTTTTAGTTTTAACATGGCATCAACAACAACAAATTGCGAATGATGCATACAACCAGTATTCTAATCAGTATTATAGTGCATACTATAATCAACAGTATCAAGGACAACCTAGTGGTGGTAGTTATACACCTCATGAAGTTCCTACTACAGAAAAGACTGAAGAACCTAAGTTTAATGACAATTTTGAAAATGAAGATTTTGAAAAATTAGCTGCTGAAGCTGCAGAAGAAAAAAATATGGAAAAAAATGGTAGTACAAGTAAAACTACAACTTCTTCTATTGATGAAGAATTTATAAAAAGGAAAGCTCAGTAAATTATATAATATTTATTTTTGTAAATATATTATATTGTTTAATACGTGTAACTACAGTGCAATTGTAATTTATATATTTTTAACATAAATAAATTATTTTTTTATGACCATCGGACCATTGAACCATGAAAAAAGTTCATGATTAACTATTGTAGGTGATTTTAAATTACCATAAAATTGTGTATAAAGTTGATCAAATTCAGTTGATCCAATAGAAAAGGAAAGTTTATCTTTACAAACATCACTTATAATTTCTAAAGTTGCTGTAATACATGACATGTGAGCATGTTGATTGAAAAGGCATTTCTCAAAGCAATCTGCTAAAAATGTATTTTGAGCAGATACAACATCTTCAATATATTCAGCATTCTCCAAAACTTTTTTAAATGTGATATATCCTTGGGGGATAATTTTATGAAAACAAAATGAAAAATATTTTGTGACAAAATGTAACATTTTGTAAAGAACTAGTTGTTGTTGACGATTCAATGGTCTTACTGAATGAAATCTTTTTTGAGAAATTAAATGAACACAACGATGTAAAGCAAAAAATAACTTGAATATTACATTGTACTGAACAATTACTTGCTGAGAAAGAACTAAGGACAAAGCTTCCGAAGCTTCTAAATTTATAAATATTGTTTCTGATGTTAATTTTGATGTATTGTGTGTTCCACAAGAAGATACAGCATCATGTTGAATAAGTATAGAATTGTATTCAGATAAAGTTTCTAATAAAGTTTTTCTACACTCAACTTTAAACATTTTCTTCAAATTATTTCTAACAAGATTTGTATTTCTTAGTGCTTCCATAAATAATATATTTAAACGCCTAGTTTCAGCTTTGTCAGTAGATTGACACAAATCATCTTCAAGAAGAAAAACTAGATCAGTTATCCACGATGCAGATCTGCCAAGATATATGTCATTAAAAGCATCAAATAGGTCAAAGAGATGATGTTCCTGTCTTAATTTTAACAAAACAGCTTTTGAATGATTTTGACACGCTTCGACAATAATATTCCTCATTTCATACTGGTTTTTAAATTCTAAAATTGTCGGATCATAAATTGTATTAGTGCATCTTTTCATAACATTAGGTTCTAAAACATGAAGATACTTTCCACAATTAAAAATATACTTCTGAACGGAAGCGTAAATTGAAGGACAAAGTGCAGGTACTTCAATATAAATTTTAGAAAATGATTCATTATCAGATACCCTTTCCCACTTCGAATTTTCATGTCTTTTTATATTCCACACCATAAACTCCAAACAAGGATCTGATTGAAGTGTACCAAAAATAATCCATTCATATAAAATCTTATTATAATAATTAAGACAAGCATAAAGGATATTTTGTTGTAACTTCCCAATCTTAACACTAGGATTTCCACATTTTGTAATTCTTTCATGAAGATAACTAATAACCTGACCTCCAAAAATATTTGATTCTTTGATTTCTCTTAATGTTTCTAAAAAATTAACCAATACATCCTCTTCATCTTTTAATGCTAAAAGAATCTTTGATATATATTTTTCTGATTGTTTTTGCAATGTATACAAACTATTATTAAAATCATCCGTTATGTAATTTTCCATTATTGTACACATAATTTGTGTTACTATTCCACAAATAGGACGATTTTTTATAACATTTAAATTTATTTTAACTTCACGTAAAACTTCAGCTATTCTTATACATTTTTTTACTGATGCCATTGTACAATTATCTGCAGATTCATTCAAATCCCATTTAAATTTTCCATTTTCATCCATATGGCAACTAATCAAATCAGTATTAAAACCAAGTAAAACCATTAATAAATCATTAAATAATAATTCTTCTTGTTGATGAAATGTTTTTGATGAGAGATCTATTGTCTTCTATAAAAATAATTAAAAAAAAACAACATAAATTATTTTGTGATCAAAGATTTAACTTACTGTTTTTTTATTACTATTGTCGTTCCCTAATGAATATAGATTACATTCGTAGACAAATTTAATCGGTGGATAATCTTTCACTATAAAATAAAATTTGTCTTTTTTTTCCACAAATTATTTATACTTACATATCATTTCCCTAAGATTGGTTTTCATCTTTTCCAGTGATTGTGTCATTTTCTACAAGAATTACTTATACTTTAATTTAAATTTTTTTATAAATATAAAATTTTATTTAAATAAAACAAGAATAATAAATATATTTTTATAGAAAAAAAGAGAAAGCGCTAAGATAGGTGGTCCTGACGCGAAGTGGTTTGTATGGCGTAACAGTTTTTGGAATAAAGTATATGTTAATAGCTTTTCCAGTAAATATATATTTGTTATAAGGGTTAGCTATTTTTTTTATCTTGATTAATGAATCCCTATCAAACAACGAATAGATTACAGTTTTTTCAACCTCCTAATCCAGCAGGTAATTGAATAGAAATTTTTTGTTTCTTTTTATTTTTATTTTAGGTCTTGAAACAAATAGTCCTATAATGGCTACCAATTCGCCTCAAAATTCTAATACTATTCAAGGAGTAGTCAACGGGCAATCAATGGCTGTTCCTCCAGATGATATCTGGATGGAGTATAAAACTTCTGAAGGTAAACCTTATTATTATAATAAGATTACTAAACAAGCTAGTTGGACGAAGGGGCCTTCAACTACATTTAGTGCTACGACAACAAGTCTTACCAATTCGCCGAATATAAATGGACATATACCGGGAGGAGTAGTGGCTGTAGGAGGTAATATAGTACAACAAGGAGTTATTTTTCCAGGACAACCAGAAGTTCCTGGTTCTATACCTTTGTGGAGGGAATTAAGGACAGCTGATGGAAAATATTATTATTATAATTCCGTTACAAAAGTATCTCAATGGTTAAAACCAGAAGGATTTGTTTCTACAGGTCCAATAATAACAACTGGTAGTGTAAGTCTCCCATCTTCAACAAATACATCAACAAAATCAACAGTAGGTCAAGTTAATAATAAAAATGGTACTAGTAGTTTATTAGAGCAATGTATGGAAAAGACATTACAAAATTTAGGTAAACCTGTGACGGAAGAAAGGACTGCTACTCCGTCGTCTCCAGGAAAATCAAAAAATGTAAAAAACCTTGCTGCAGAGAAATTCAAGGAATTTATAAATGAAAAATATGAGCATGGAAGATTTAAATTAGATGATAACTGGAATAAAGTTATACGTCATCTACAGACTGATTGCCGTTGGTCAATTATTACAAAGAATTCTGAAAAAAAACATATCTTCAATATTTGGAAAGATCAAAAAGCTAAAGAAGAAAGGGTAAGTTTTAATAAAAATAAATTTATTTTCTAACAGTATAAAAAACTAATATTTCAAACATCTTCTTTTAATTGAACAGAAGATCTATTCTTTTTTTCTTCTTGAAACTTTTTGGCTCTCTCTATATCTTCAGGATAAAAGATTGGCCTAACAGGTTCTCCGTGTTTTGGTAATTTAGCATCCCACATAGGTTCATGATACGGAGGATGTGCTGCATATACATCATACCATATTGGTCTTTCTTTCCATTTCATTTGACCAGATCTTAAGAGTCCTGTTATCCTAAATGGGATAGTTAATTTTGAGTTTTTACATTTATTCTTTCTTACCTATAGAAAATTGATCCTGATCTTTCAGTTCTTGCAATATAGGAAGACATTATTTTCTTTGTATTATTTCTTTTTTTAAAGCATTAAATAATATAAATATTTTTGGAATAATGAGTACACATATTTTTTCTAATCGTTCTAAGACACCATTAAAAATTAACTTTGTTTTATTTTTAGGAAAGTAGAAGATTGGGTTTAAGAAAAAATAAAGATAATCTTGAAAAATGGCTTTTAGATAATCCTCTTCTCAAACCATATATGTCATTTTCAAAGGCAGAAAAAGTTTTTGCAAGTGAACCTGCATGGAAAGCTGTAACAGATGTGCAGGATAGAAAAGACATATTTAGAAGTGCACAAGATTTAATGAGAAATACTTTTAAAAAACGTGAAGAAGAGCAATCTCGTAAAAATAAAGATGCATTATTAAATGTATTATCTGACATTCCTGAAATAACATATAAAACAACGTGGAAAGAGGCCCAATACTTTTTATCAATTGATCCTACATTTAAAAAAAATAAAAATTTACTCAAAATGAATAAAATAGATGCATTAGAAGCTTTCCAAGATCATATATATAATCTTGAAGATGAGCATGAAAAAGAAGAAGCGAGGAAAAATAAAGAACAAAAAAGAGAGGAACGTAAAGTTCGTGATAAATATCGAGCTTTGTTGGATAAACTAGCAGGGGAAGGAGTGATAACATCCCTAACATATTGGAGTGAAATATTTGCTACCGTCTCCAAACATAGCTGTTTTGAAGAGATGCTTAAACAAACAAAATTAAGTCCCTTAGATATATTTAAGTGTTATGTAAACGAGTTAAAAGAATCATATGATAAAGATAAAAGCGTAATAAAAAGAATTCTTGAAAAAGCTAATTTTACAATAGAAATAGATACAGATTTTGAAACTATAAAAGATCTCATTGTGTCTGATGAGAAAGGACAGAAGGCAAATTTGTCAAATGTTAAAATGTTTTTTACAAGTCAAAAATTAAGAGCTGAAAAAAGACGACAACATGCTATTAAAAAAGAAGAGAAAAGGTTAAGAAAATTGGAAAATGCCTTTCATAAGATGCTTTCATCTATTATTGGTGAAATTGATGAAAAAGTTGTGTATGAAAATATTGTAGATAAAATATCAAACGAAGAAATATTTAACGATATTGAGAGTGATGAACAACGGCAACAATTTTTCAATAGTTATATTGTTAAGTTAACTACCTCTTGTGGACATAACCATTCTAAACAAAAAGAAAGCAAAAAAATTAAAAATAAAAAGTTATTAAAGTATCAGCAATTAACAGACACAGATGATAGTGATGGAGAAGAAAAACGAGTAGAATATGACAGAAAAAGGCCATTCCAGAATGGTAGTCCAATTTCTTCTGATGATGATGAAGAACCTGTTCCCGAAAAAAAAGAAAAAGTTGAAGTAACTGACGAAGATCTCAGTGAAGGTGAAATACGGGATTAAATACAAATTACAGTGGAGAATTAAAAAAACTACTATTTTTATCATTATTGAATATTAAAATCATTCAATAAAAGCGAAAAGTTTTATTACTCTTTATTTTGTTGCATCTTTAGAAATAAAAATTGCTCAAAAAGAAATTAATATCAATGTAAAAAAGGTACTTTAACTTTGTCAATATAAACTTTCCTATTGAAAACATTTTCATAGGCGTATGATGTAAATTTGGATAAATTAATTTGTCATATTTTAGTTATATTAATCCTAAAGTGATAAAAAATCACTTTTCTTCTCTCTCCCTATTCATATAGAATTTTTTTGTTTATTTTAAATGTGTTAATTTTAAACTATAATTTTTTTTAAACAGATGAAAAATCTATATAAAATAATTTTGAATATCAAACAAATTAATATAATGGTATGAAATATATGCTGGAAAAAAATTAGTGATATTCTTGAAAATAAAGGTAATAGAACTCAAATACTGCAGAGTTTTGAAAAAAGGAATGTATATAAAACTTTTAAATTGCAATAATAAGAAGTTGATAAGAAAAGGAATTATCATAAGTAGTTCTAATTTTTATTATTTTACATTGTACTGTTTTATTTTCTTTTTAAATTAATTTTATTTATTATAAGAAAACTTTTTAAAGTGACTTCACGCAAAATTGTGAACTTTTTAATGTATGCCTTTGCTAATAAGATTTCTTACTATTCTACTAATTTTATTTAATAGTCTTTTTTTTTAAAATTTTTTATAACTATTTTACATATAAATAATACAAAAATCTTTTTTAAATAAAATAGCGTCCTTGAAAAGACAATATACAAGTCGAATCACATACACTTCTCTTATAAGCATTCTTATTCTGTAAAAATTATACAACTGTGAAAAGTCATATGAATTCTTAAAAATCAGTCTTATTATAAAAAATATATTTAATTAGTAAGAAATTATTAGAATAAACTATTTGAAAAAAAAACTTTTAAAGTTATTTCTTATTTTTTTTAATTTATAAATGAAACACTTAAAAAATTTCTAAAAAAATCACCAAGATTCAAAAGAATTTTTTCATAAATCAGTAAATTTTTACCAACTACAAATAAAACATATGTATAAAAGTATAACTTTAAATAATCACGGATAATGATATAGTGTAGTTGTTTTTTTTTACTCTTTAGTTATCAATATTTAACTAAATGAACAAATAATAATTCATTTTAGTTTGAGTAAAAAAATTTTCTTCTTCATTTTTATTGCCTTTTTTTTTAAAAAATAATTATAATTAATGTTCCCAATATGGCCAATAATTGAGAGGTTTGTGTTATATTGAGGGTAAGGTCTTGCCACGAAGTGTCAATAGAGAAACAAAATTAAGTAGCTTCCATTTTTGCCGTCATTCTATAAGAGAATGGAAGAATATAGGGTGACCGAATATTCAAATAACAATTCTATTGAATCAGAAGGATCATTTCAATCATTACCTCCACCATCAATGGAAATGGATATTGAAAAAAGTATTGGTGGATGTCGTGTAAAGGTACAATCTCAAGTTGGTTATAATTGTAAGTTTGTTTGATTTATTGAATATATGGATACACATAGCAAAAAAAAAAATATGTATAATTTTTACTAATTATAGATGTTAAAAGAGTATATGTTTTAAGGCTAAAAGTAACTGATATGATAATGTATAAAGGAAATGGGTTATTAAAATACCCTCAAAAAATTGACATACTCTTATCACATGATATTTTTGAGAAAATTATTAAACCCAAAGGATTGAAAGAATGTTTATTATTTTATAATTCAACAAAACATTGCCATCAGGAGGTTGAGTTAGTGGATGTTGATGATTATGTTATTGTAACAAAAGAAGGTGAAAGTTTACCTAGTTATGCATTTTATTCAACAACATTACACCCAAAAGCTTATGAATTTTTTTTTGAATTTCGTCTTAAATACCTCCTTCAATATTGGTGTAAAGAAAATGATATTAGCACTCATAAATCAATTGGTACAATTTCTTATTGTCCAAGAAAAGGTAGTAGTTCAATATTAGTACAAATATTATATAAAATACAACTTTCACGTAGTAAAAAAGTTATTCGTGTATGGGATGGTAGTGTTTTTAAGAAAGGAGTTCTTGTTAAAATGACAACTGATGAAAATAAACTTGAAAAATTAGGTTTTGTAACAAATGATACAAATCCAGAAATGAAAGATGCATATAATTTTGGTACAGATTTATGTAAATATTGTGTTGATATAGTAATTCCACAAAAACTTTACTTAGAGATATGGGATAAAATTAAACCTGGTGATTGGATATTATTTAAAAATATTTCTTCTTTTGAAACATATAAACATAATGTAAAATTTCTTTTATCAGAGGAAAATAAAAAAGAAAATACTTTACAAATATATACATTAGAAGAATTAGCACCTTTCTCTAAACAACTTAGTGCATTAGCATTTGCCATTCAACGTAAATCATTATATTATAATTGTTTAAAAATTTCTCTTAATATTTTTGATATAAAGAATTTGAATGAAGAGTTATATGTTGAGGATAATTTTGAAAATCAGTATAGAAATGTTAATGAATCTCCATCTAATTTTCCTTATTTACCAATTTCTGGTGATACTAATCCAGCTCAAGAAGGAACAAATAGTCTATTAAATAGTTTTTTTACAAATTTACATGAACAGACAACTAGTGAAATTGTTGATTCAAAAAGTCCTAAATCATCATCATGTTCTTTAGTCTCTATTCAATCAGCAGGAAAAAAGAAACAATTTTATGGTGTTGAGGAATTTATGATAGGATCTACAGCATTTGTAAAAAATCATAAAAAATTACTAATAGAAAGTATGAAAATTTTAGAAGACAAAACATTAACAATAATATTATGTTATTTATTAACATCACGTGGTAGGACATCAATAACAATAAGTATGGTACCAGAAAACAATAAAAACATTGAAATATTTGAACTTTTATATCGTCATATCTCAGATATCTTTGAAAATAATTTATCAAATTTTAAAAAAGAAGCTTTTTCTAAAGGTAATGGTGGTGATTTTAATTATGAAATAATATTTAAACTAAAAGATGATCTTAATTCTTCCAATCCAATGGAAATTTTTATTAATTTTAATGCTAATATTAAAAAAGTTACATCAATAAGAGTTGATATTGATGATGAAGTTATTAATTATGAACCTGTTAGTAAAAAATCTAAATCATAGATTTAATTATTTGTTCTATATACACAGAAGTAGGACTTTTTAAAATGGTACATTTCCCGGATACCAAAAGATACGAGGTGGTTCACAAAAGTTTTCTCATGGAATCAAAAAGATATATACATATTAGAAATAAAAAAAATAATTTTGGTACAATTCAGTCTTGATAAGACCATCTTTTTTTTATTATTTTCATAATTTCAATGTCAATTTTTCCATTATTTATTCATATTTTGGCTAGTTATATTATTAGTGGATTTTTAATTTTTATAGATAAATTTTTGTTTGTTTTTAATTGTAAATATTTTCTTGATTTTTGAAAAATAAAAAAATTTTTTTAAAATACAAAAAAAGAATCATGATAAATGAATCTTTATATAGAGTACTTTTAAATACCAGAATAATTAATATAATGGTAAAAAAAATTATTAAATTAACCTTGAAATTCTTTGTTCTGAAAATAAATTAGTTAAAAATAAAGACAAATGAAACTCTAAATACGGGGGAAAAAATTTTTGAAAAAATAAGTAAAAAATAATATATATAAATATTTTTTTTTTCAAATTTAAATCAAATAAACATTTATGTAACTTCTTTTATATGTATAAAATTTTTAATTATAATAATTATTAATATCTTTTTTTACTTAAATATCTTTCTTTTTTTGGTTTAATTATGTATATATATCAAATTTATTAAAAAAAATTTTTTTTTTAATTTAATAAATTACTCCTTCTCTTTGATGAAGACGGTTATCTATAACTTTTTTACCATTCTCTACTGGGGAAGGAGTATTTCTTTCATAATCTATTGGTGGTGTAGGTGGTTTTGGTATCTTTTCAACAACAATTATTTCTTCTTTTATAATTTTTCTTACTTGTGATGGTGTTTGTGTAGCACTGGAAACTTTTAATGTACCATTATTATTTGTTGCTTTTTCTTCTCCATTTAATGTTTCAAGGAAACCTTTTTCATTAGCATGAGCTTTTTTATATATACTAGCTTCATATTGATCCCAAAATTTTGTTATATCATCTTTACCACTATTTACTGTTGTTTCTACATGACTTTCTCCATATTTTTGCTCAGGTTTTTTTTGCCTTCTATATGTTTCATAATATATTTCATTTCTATCTGTATATATTGGATGAGAAAGTGTCCCATATATGGGATAATTTCCATTTCCAGACATATATATTGGTTCACCTTCTACTACATGTCTTCTAGGAAATGTATCATAATATGATTCTATTATTGGTCCAGTACCTGTATTTGATGGTATAACCATTGGTGGAGATGGTGGTCTATCAACATAATATGGATGAGGTGGTGGTAAAGATCCATAATACATTGGATGAAATGGTGGTGGTGGAGGGAAAAACATTCCAGGAGGTGGTGGAATAAATTTAACTCTACCATTAATTGTTTGTGGTCCTGGTGGTGGTGGTGGTAATGGCATAGATGGAGGAAAGAAAGGCATAAATGGTGGAGGTGGAGGTGGTGGTGGCATTCCAATAAATCTTGGAGAACCCATCATACCAGGATGTGGTGGAAAATGTTCAGGATTTGAGATACTTGGACTTTCATTATCTTTTTTATTATTATTTTTTTTATCCTTTTTTTTATCTTTTTTCTTTTCACTTTTTGGTGTATCATGTTCATTATTACCAAAATTAGAACTAATTTGTCTTTTATTAATTGTTTTAGGTTTTCCATCAACTTCATTCCACATATCAGTATCATTAACAACAAGTTTACTAGTAGTTTCACTAACAAGTTGATTTTCATCAACATTTTTTTCATCACCATTATTTTGAGGAGGTACAGGTGAGGTACTTCTACTTTTATCTTTAATGGCTTTTAAACCAGGTATTCTATCATCCATCTTAAGGTAAATGGTATCAGCATAACTATGAAAACAACATCTAACTAAAGCATTTGCTGCTTTTTCATTAGTACATATAAAAGCATGGCATTCTAATACTTTGATACCAGTTGTCCTACGAAAGATAGCTGCAAAAATTGGTGGATGTGGTGAATTTGGTATATCAGCAAATGGTGAATCAAGTGGAATAAATTTTTCACCACCACCACCTTCAACATTAAATGGTCCAAGGTTGACATAACGTACTGCTGCACAGTAATGAAGTGTTGTTATTGGAAAAAATGCTGTCTCTGTACGATTAGGACCATCAATATATTCAAGAAGAAGACCATTAGAATAAACTGATAACCATGAATCAATTCCTTTAGTATCAGGTTCACCAGATACAGGGTACCTTTCATGAAGTGGTTGTTGTATACCCTGAAGACCATCTTTAGTAATTGTTGGAACAGATGATCCAATATATAGAACACGACATCTACATAATGGTATAGACATAGTTTTCTAAAAGTTAACAAAAAAAAATTATAATTATTATTTATTATAATAAAAAGT